>NC_040037.1:42222640-42457350 GCF_003713205.1 Coffea eugenioides
CTTCCAAACATGAACCTACTCTTCTTTAATAACCAAACTGCATTTTGGGCCCCTGCCAAACCTATGGCACACCGGATCCAACACTAGCCAAACTCCTTAACACTTTGGTCCACCACCAAGAAGAGAATTTCCACTGGTCCAACTCCAAGAAGAATCCACTTCCTCATGAGTAGCCCAGTTTTGCAACCTGAAACCCTAATACCAATTTGTTAGGGGAAAACACCTCGAGAGAGTCCACCAAAGAGCCCAATATGTAATTCAGGATCCTAATTCTGATCCAAAAACTTAAGCCATTAGGTTTTGGGCCCTTACTTATTCATTAACCGCTCTATCTCCATCGTTCGGACCAATGTGGGAGATAACCCTTTACTCATGAACCTAACACCATCTCATCTTGAGAGACTTGGCAAAAAAATATATATATGGGCCCTCGATGCATCTAATGCTTGGTGAAATTTCAATCATTATTGTAACTTCACCAGAAATTGCAAAAGAGATCTACATAACCAATGATATGTTATTTGCGTCAAGACCTACTCATCAAGTTGCATTTAAGATTATCTCTTATAATTTTACTGATCTTGTCCATGCACTATATGGAAATCATTGGAGACAACTGCAGAAAGTATGCACCATGGAGCTCCTAAGTCGAAATTGCATCCAGGCTTTCAAATCAATTAGGGAAGAAGAGGTCTTCAGTCTCATCAAATCAATATATGCTCAAAAGGAATCCATTATCACTATTAGCAAAATCCTTTCCTCTCTTATTCATGGCATCACGAGCTTGTGGCATTTGGGAGGAAAGATAGAATTATAGAAAAATACATCCAACTTATAGAGAAAATAAGTAAGTTGGAATCAGGCTTTAGCTTAGCTGACATGTATCCCTCTGCAGAAGTGCTTCAAGTTTAGAGCATCACAAGGTATCAGACAAAGATCACTACAAGAAAATTGGTCATCAATGACAACTTTTCTCTGTGACGAAAAAAAGTTGTCACAAAAGGGGATCCTTTATTGACAACTTTCTAACTCGTCACAAACCTATAATGGGAGCCAGTAAATTCCCGCCAAGATTTAGCAAGAGCGCGGGAGTGTTTAGAACACACAATAGTGACAACATTAAGAACATCATCACTATTGCTTGGCCTAATTACGGACGACTTTTTGTTGTCGTCACTGATCACTAAAAAAAAAGTTATTAGTGACAACATTTTGTAGTGATGACAATAAGTCGTCACAAAAGGAGCTTCTTTAGTCGCGATACCTAAAGTTGTCACAATTGCATCAAAGTAACTAAATGTTTAGTGACGACCCGTTATTTTCGTCACAAACTACACTGCAATAAATATGGTCATTAGTGACAACATTTTCTAGTGACGACAAAAGTTGTCACAAAACGTGGTTGTTTAGTGACGACAAGGAAAGTTGTCATAATTGCTTAAAACAACTAAGTCTTCAGTGACGACCTTGAAAAACGTTGTCACTAAAATGATCTATATAGTGACAACTTCTAATATCGTCACTGTCACTCTACCGATTCGGATTTAGTGACAAGAATTAATCGTCACTGTTTAAAGTACTTATTTCTAAGTCACTTTCATTAATTCTACTGTGCCACCCTAACTTTTACGATTTAGCCCTAAATGTTGTAAAAAATTCCATTAATTCCATTATGATACCTTAACTTTTACAATTTAGCCCCATATGTAGTACACCGATTTCTTTAATTCTATTATTACTCCCTAACTTTTGTAATTTAGCCCCATATGTAATTCACCAATTTCATTAATTCTACTATGGCACTCTAACTTTTGCAATTTAACCCCCATATGTAATACACCAATTTTATTATTTCTATTATGGCACCCTAGCTTTTACAATTTAGCCCATATTTTTTTATTAGGAAATTGCGAATGGTATCTTGATAAACTATGCATAAATATTTTATAATTTTCTCAAACTTAAGTAATAATTTGTTATAAACTCTAAAGATATATCTTTCATTACAATAGTTATAAGGCAGGCAGGTCTTTTTATCAATGGAATAAGAAATTTATGCCAGATTTATCCTTTGTACTACATGCCAAGTAGTATTAGCAAAGGAATAACAAAGTACTACAAAGTAATTAACAAAATAGCCTTCAGGGAGTGTAGTTTATGGGCAAATGAGCATTATCTATTCAAAGTACCAACTTTTTATGGGCATTTTACTCTCAAACATATAATTTATGATAAATTTATAAATGTTTGTAAGTAAAATTCAAAAAGTGTTACACTGATTTCTTACAAAACGAAAACTGGCAGGTTATCTTTTCAACATAAATTAAATTTTTTTAAAAAAAGAAATGTCCCATAAAGTACCAACTCTTTGTGGGTTTCTTCCATTACATGAACAAATATTCTGTTCTTTATGGGCATTTCACTCTAAATCATTTAATTTATGTTAAATACATAAATGTTTGTAAGTAAAATTCAAAAAGTGTTGCACTAATATTTTTATGAAAGGGAAACTGGTAGGTTTTGTATTTAACATAAATTAAATATGTGAAAGCAAAAAAAAAAGAAATTACCCATAAATCTATGTCTTGCAAATCTATACTAGTAAAATAGTTTCAAACAAAATTAAACATTAAAATAAACTGTAATTTATACACATTAAAATATCTGTAATTTATACACATTTTGCAACTACTACTTTGTGTTTTCTCTGTAATGAATTTTTTAACTATTGAGAACTTAAGTTTTGTCTTGCAAATCTATACTAGTACAATAGTTTTAAACAAAATTAAACATTAAAATAAATGTTTGAAAAAGAACAAAAGTACATTTATCACTTGCAGTAATGTAACAAAATTTTCTCAACCATTATCAATATTTTCACAAAAGTATTAAAAACTAGCAATTGACAATATTAAAAACTAGCAATTTAATTAGTGACGACTTTTCTTGTCATTATAATCTTGAATAAATTAGTGATAACATTATGTCATCACTAAATTTTCTTTGATTTTGACTTAACAATAATGTCTTATTAATAGCATTTGATTATTTTTAATGAAAGTCTGTTATAACCATAGAATTTGACTTTCGTTATTTTCAATTAATGATGTACTTTAGTGCTGCAATTATAAAAAATTGCAGGGCTAAAATATTTGCAAATTATAAAAGTATATTTTCACTTATATGTAATTAACAAATTTTGCCACCTATATTGATGAAAATTTGTGTTTTTGTACTAAAAAATAAAGAATAATACTATAGCAATAAAATCTATGCTTCAAACCAAATTAAAAATAAAAAAAAGCATGATGATTGGTCTCAAATGTTGGGAAAATGATTATTTTTATTGAAACTATGTTATAACCATATAATTTGAGTTTAATTATTTTCAATTACATTGTAGACACCAAATTTTTGATTTTTTAACTTTATTTGTTTAATTAATTTAATAGGTTTATTTGTTTCAATTCTAGGGTTTTTTTTATTTTTTATTTTATTTTATTTTATTTTTGTTCTGGTTTATTTTATTTTTTGTCTTCATATTAAATTTCAGAAAACAAAGAAAAAAAGGAAAAAAAGAGAAAAGAAAAAAAAAGAGTGAAAGTGACAAGTGGGGAGACATGCATTGGACAAGTGTCTCTTTTATGTTAGGGACACTTGGTAAGTTTAAGGAATTTTTGGGGGAAAAAAATGAAAAAAGGAAAAAAGGAAAAGATGGAGTTTTTAGGGCCAAAGGAGAAAGAGAGCAAGGAGAGGCTTCGGACACAAAAAAAAAGGGGGAAAGAAAGCTAAGCAAAGGGAGCAGAGGGAGAAAAACAGAGAGGGGCGGCTAGGTTTTGGGCATGAAAGCTTCGGCGAACTGGGAAAGAAAGAAAAAAGAAGAAGAGCGCGAGGGATAAAAAGGAAAAGCAGAGGGAAAAGAGGAACCAGGCGGCGGGCTGAGCAAAAAATGGAGGAAACAAGCAACGAAAAAAACACACAAAAGGGAAATGGGGGTTTCAGCTTCAATCATCCGATAAAAATTTTTCCAATCACCACTGCCAAATTTCCCACCACCTCAACCGGCTGCCGGCTGCCACCACTCTCTTTCCACCCTCCGTCCTCAAATTCCCCCCAATTTCCCCAAACGAATCCTCCACAAAAACCCCTCATTTCCCATTCTGCTCCTCCCCACTTCTAATACAAGCCTTTTCTGCCAACGCCTCCACCACAGCCCTTCCCCTTTACCGCCGTCTCTATCCGCGCCAAGCCCAAAAAAAAACTCATCCTCAGCAACCTTTCTGTTCTCGGTGAAAAGGGCAAGAACAGCTACGACGTCGAGACTCTCATCAAATTCTTCTCCACCTGCTCCTCTTCCGTGGATGGCTTGAGCAGCAACAGCAGCGGAGATTTCCAACTCACCGAGCCGTCACCACCCATCGGATATCCATTGCCGCCTGCGAATTTCACCAAGAAAGCCTTGTAAGTCGTCTTCCCTCTTTGAACTTCAGTTCCCATTCAAGCACAAACGTCTGAGCTCCCAAAGCATGTTTTCCGTGTCTCTGTTAGTACAATTTTCTTGTTGATTGTTTATGGTTTTAGAATATACAGGCTCTAGGTGTCGATTGGACTGATTTATCTCGTGTTTATAACAAATTTTGGGCTAGTCATAACCTCAATTGAGCACAATATGCTGAAGTTTTTCACGCCCATTTAGTGTTTGATAAAATGCCCGAACGGAAATCTTGAACCAAAAGAGGAGATTTTATGTTTTTTTAATTTGAGAGAGACTCTGGCCAGTCCAAAGCATATATTTTTCCAAATATGGAATCAATGTCCCCTTGTGTCGAGAAATTTGATTTTATTTGACAAAACAATTGGGAAAATAGTTTTTTTTCTCTAGCTATTTATCAAGAAAGAGCATAACATACTATTCACTGATTTTGAGTTTTCAACATCATTCGTATGTTAATATGAAGCTTCATATATAAGGTAAATATGCAAATCCACTGCTGGAGAGAATTCGACATGCTACTTTTCGGTTTTCTTGGTCAATCTTGTTTTCTTTCCGTGAATGAGAGTATATAGCCATGAGAAGTGAAACATAAGATGTTCCCAATGTTGCCTCCAAAGAGGTGATCTATGCGGATGACTAACCACCTTTCTTTAGAAGTTCATTTTCATCCTTTGAAATGTAATTTGTCATTTGAAGTATCTAAAAGTTACCCAATAAAGCCATATATTTGAAATTGTCTCTGAAGCACTATTCAGTAGGCCTATTTGTGAGCAACTGTTGAGTGTTTCCTAAAACATGCCAAAATTGGCTCTTCAACTATTTTGTACTTGTGTAGGTGATGCTGTTCAGTTGACAATTCTAAGATCTTTTCCTTTTGCTGCTTTTTCTTTTTCTTCATATTTTCAACCTTGTGACATCTTTTGATTGTTCTTTTGTGAAACTGGAATCTGGTCTTGATTGTGTTACCTCACCTGAGGGCATATATTTGACCGTTTCACAAAACTTGCCAAAATTGCCCCTTAAATTGTTTTGAACTTGGGGCTGCTGTTCAGTTGACAATACTAAGATATACTCCACTTTGGCTCCTTTTTGCTTTTCTAATTTTAAATTTAAATTTTTTCCTTTTCAACTTTTTTCATATCACTTGCATTCTGGTCTTGCTGTGTTACCTGGGAAAATTAACTTTGGTCTCTTGAATACTTTCAACCTTTTCAAATTAACTCTGGTCTTGCCTAATTCAAATTCATAGTGAAGCTGATGATGATGAATGTAACATCTCTAAGTAAGTAACCCAGGTAATTTATGCACAGAAACACTAAACTTGATAATACAACGTATAAATTTAATACAGCACAGTTAGATTTGTTCATTAACTTCTTCGGATTAACGGAATTTGCATTTTATATGAATGGAATGGTATCACCACCTGTAACCAAATTAACTGAAGTTGTTTACTGAGTTTAAAAGGTTAAATACATTGTGAGCTGCAGCCTTTTTACCTTGAGCTTCTCTTAGTACAATTGGAAATCTAGTGTTGATGTATTCTTGTAACACAATAAATGTGTTACCAAACACCTGATTGAGCGGAATCAGATAACTATTGCGTGTTTGTCGGTATATTTGCTCCACTCAGTAAATGATGCCGGTAAAGGAAGTTGGCTACAGCTGTTATGATCATTAAAGCCTTCCATTTTCTAAAGGACAGAGCTATAAATTTACCACAGACCTGCATAGACAATATCTCAGTCTCTCTTTCTCTTTCAGTGTCTATATTTTTTATTACGAACATTTATATTTAAAGCCTGGTTCGTCATCATAATCCCTTCAGTAAGTAATTGAACCTCAATAAGATTTTAAGGTCACCAGACATATTTTTAAAGTAAAACTTGTTCTTTAGCTTCCCTAATGCAGCAGAAAAAGAAGACAAATTTGACATGTCACAGCCATGGTTTTCCTTTAATGGTGGGTTTTATTTTTTAATTGGGTAATTGAGTTATGTATTTTTTGCAGGAAATCTGCCTAGGAAATATTCAACCTTTGAATGGTTCAATTGGTTCATCCAGGAATTTTCAACTGTTCGATCTGGTCGAATGCAAACTCAGAGAAGACTAAAAGTCTATGAAACTTGGTGAAAGCCAGCGAAGAAATTGACTAGAAACCAGTCTAGTTTGGCCGAGGTTTTCTATTGGTGCCCTCGATTATATTTGTTCTCTTTTGATGGAGTCCTTGATTTATCAATAGAGAGGAAAAAATCTGATTGTTCATCTGCAATAGTATATTATTTCCAAGTACAAGCGACAGACCATGCATGGATAGCAATCTTCTTTTTGCCTATGTAGTGACTTGAAAGAAATGAATATAATGCAAAGGGGGCGTTTGTGAACTTTGATTGGTTTCACCTGTTTAGATGGTCTTCACTTTCACATTGTGAGGCAAATAGCTCATTCTCTTTGCACAGTTCAATCCTACAGAGGCATCGTTTCCTTCATGATTTATGAAGCATAAACTCCTAAAATCAAAGAGGGCTAGTACCTCCTGTATTCACACCTCGTACAATAAGTTGCTTTCTGTGTTTTAATATATAAACAACCAAAAGCATAAAGATTAAACAATAATTACTGTGGGAGTCCAATTTAATTGTTCAATAAGTTGAGCTATTTAAAGAAGAAGAAAGAAAATAAAAAAAAACTGTTTTAGAGAGCTCTTTAGTTGAGCTTATGCAGTGTTGTATTTGTATAGATTGGACTGTGATTTCTAACTTCTTGCTGGTGTTGTAATATGTGGGTCCAAATTATATGAGGTTCTTAATGAATTGTAATTTTTGTCTTAATAATCTAAGTCTCATTACTTGTTCTTTATTATTGTACTCCTCCCCTTACCTACTTTTTTTACTCTTTTATGACAGATAAATGCTATTCATACTAGCTTTTGGAAGATATCTATGGTTATGGTTGAAGAATGTTGAAGACAAAATTGCCTTTTGCTCATGGAGTGGTTCATTTAGATGTTCTTCAATTTCTTAAACTGTGATTGCTTTTGTAAATGTACCTTATGTACAAGTGATATTTTGGACAAATGTTATTTTTGTAGGCATTAGTTGGGTAATGTACACTTGAATTTGGCATTTGAGAATGCTATATTATTACCATGTAATCTAATGCAAATACTTTTGGTTATCAATCGTTCATGTTTATTGACAAGGGTTTATTTTACGTATTTTTAGTGTGTTTTATTAGTTAATTTTGGTTTGATTATTTAGTTTTATAACTAAAATAACTAAGATTTTGGTAAAAATCTACATTTTATGTTAAATTGGCTAAATATTGCATTTGATGGATTTTTATGGGAAAAACTTCATATTTTGTAGGTTTAATGATTCAATCATCAAATGAAGTGCATTGAGAAGATATTTGGATGATTGAAGATGGATTAAAGTGGGGAAAATAAAATATGAAGTGTAAAAGGAAGAAATGCAATTTGAGGACAAAAAATCAAGAAAAGTCAGCTTTGACAACTCAGACATATTTTCGTATTTTGACTATATCAGGAGCTACAATGATCGGATCAAGGTGATCTTGGTACCATTTTGAAGCTAAGAGATATATCTGCATTTGGTATGAAGACATCAAAGTCCAATTCAGCCGTTTTCTTGGTCAAAAGGTCGAAACACAGAAACTTATCTGGATGGTCGAAAGCTGAAACCCAGAATTGACCAGTCTATGGTATTTTGACCATATCTCCGTCCACCGATCTCCAAATTAGATTATTCTTGAAGCATTGGAACTCTAATTCAAAGGGCTACAACTTTTGTGTTTTACACAAAAGCCAGTTCGGCCTTCATCATGGAGAAAAATGTAGTTGAAGTGAGGTCAAAAGTAAAAACGTGTCTGGCAGCCGAATTTCTGTAATTTGCTCAGCCATTTTTCTCATCTTCACACTACTTTCCAGCTAGAGTTGGAGATAAAACGTAGGCTGCACATGCTTCAGAAGACATAAGGAAGAGATATAGCCAAAGTTCCAAGTCAAAAGCCATTATTTTTGACTCCCTTAACAAATTCAGATTTGGAGAATCATAGCAGAAATTTTTGACTGGTAAGGGAAGGACTTTTCATCAGCTTATATGCAGAGACATTTGAGGTCTAGGAAACATATACGGGAGAAGCTTGAAGAGTGCAGAAATGTAGTTCTTCCATTTCCTTAGTGTAGGATAGTGTAGTAAGTGTAGTTCATCCATTCTTGTATAATGACTAGATTAGGATGAAAATGGAGATGAAGAAAGAGAAGTTGAAGCTCAAGTGACATGGGTTATCTCTTCTCCAACTCTTTATCTTTTGTATTGGATTCTTAACTATAGTTAATATGCAAGTTCTGGAATTTATGTCTATTATGTGTTTCTAAAGTTTATACCTTGGGTTCGGTTGAACTTTCTATGATTGTGAGTGCTTATTATTTGGCTATTTAACTGCTATGATTTGAGCAAGTTATTTAGCACTTTGGCTCTTTAAATCATGATTAATCTGGTACCATTAATTGTGATTATCTAAGGTGTTATTTCTGCAATGAAAATTGAGATTTAACATTAGTTCAAGAAGTGCTAAACATAGGGAGTACACTCACGAAAGTAGAGGTGCACCTATGTGGTTTTTAGTGATTCATTTCATGTAATTTCACTGAAGAAATGAACTTGTAGCTAATTTCATAACCATGAGAATAGGTATGGATTAGTTATAAGTATAATTGATTCACTACGAAAGTAGGATTCAAATGCATAAGGAAATTACACCATAATTAGCCTAGATGTAGTAATTAATGATCCAAATATAGCACTTGCATGAGTAGTTAGGGATACCACAACCTAAGGAGCTTTCATTTGTTATTTTATATAATTTCAGTAGGTTAAATTTGTTATAATTCATTGATAGTCTAAATAATAGAGAAGCTTTAGTAATACCGGTAATTGTTCACTCTTCCCTGTGGGATCGACCCGATATATACCCTAAACTACTAGTTGATCTGTATACTTGCAGTGAACGGGTGTAATTCGGTATTTTTTAGCTTGCACGTATGTAAAATACCCGTCAAGTTTTTGGCGCCGTTGCCGGGGAAGATTTGGCAATATCGGTGTGAAGAGCAACTTTATTAATTTAGACAATTTTTCTTATTTTTGTTGTTTTTGTTGTATCTTGTGTGTTTTATGCCATTTTTTTTTTAGTCAACTTTTATTATTATTATTATTATTTTTTTTCTGTTTTAGTTTGTGTCTTGGAATCTATCCTTCTTAACTAATCTTACTTTTGAGATTGTTTAAAAGTAATTTTAGATAATGAGGAGGGTAGGTGAATTGGGAGGACAAAGCTTGAGAAATGAAAGATTGGCAATGGATGGTTGCCTAGTGCAAAGCTCCTTCAATAGAGGTAACCAAGAAATTACTGAGGGTATGTCTTTTGAAGATGGTTTGAAGTGCTTAAAGGCAAAATTTGATGTTATGATGTTACAAGTTCAAATGGACACAATTATGCATGAAATTAAACAAGGGAGGAATTTTAATGCCTTTAATTCTTATCATGTGATTTGTGACTTGTGTGGAGGTTATCATGCAACTAATACATGTATGCAAGCACAAAATGTGGATTACTATGATGAATTAGAGCATTACAATCCTTATTTTGATCAATACAGTGCTAATTGGAGCAATTCTCTTTCTTATGGTTGGGAAAATCAATGTGCATATAGTGATTATCCATATTTTTATGATTACCAATCTGAAAATGTCCAATATAAAGCAAAACCATCTTGGGAGTTAGCTATAGAAAAATTAGCTAATGTGACTTCCGACCGTTTTGATAGGATTGAGAAAAGAATAGATGAATTAACTTCTCACTTTGGCAGAATAAATGAGCAATTGAATGCATTGTGTGAGGTTATTTCTTCTAATAAATTGCAAAATGATCCTAGCATGAATGGTAGGAATGTTGTATGTGAAAATGGATTGCATGTTGATGAAAATGATGAATTTCAATTGTGTTTTAATGAGCAAATATCCATTTCACATGATAATATCTTTGGAACTAACTTTGAGCCTCAAGAGGTGAGTTTTAATGACTCATTTTTCACCCCTCTTGAGGAGTGCAGTGAAAGTATATGTTTTAAAGGTATTGTTGTCCAAGATACTCTCATGACATTTTCTTTGGTGAATTCTCAAGTGGTGCATATTCAAGGTAATATTTATGAAACACTTGGGATAAGTAAGTCAATTCAATTTCTCACATCATTAGATCATGTGACTTTTGCTATAAAGTCACCATTTAATAATCCACCACGACCAAAAATGGTGGATTATTCGCTAACAAAGCCTCCTTAAAAAATGAGGTGAAATAGTCAAGCTATTGACTTTAAAGAAGCGCTTATTGGGAGGCAACCCAATGTTTGTTTAAGTTTATGTTATTTTGGGGTGATTTTATGTTTAAAGTATGTGTTTGAGTTATTTTGTTATTTTTCATTTGTAGGTATTGGAAATGGAAGCAAAAGTGACCAAATGAGGTGAAAAAGGCGAAATTTGATCAAGGAACTCAACCCCTCAATTTGAGTAATTGTTGATTTTGATTTGTTAGAAGGGGTTAAAATACATATTTTGATCATTTTACATGTGCATGTATTGAGTATTTTAGCAAACAAATGATCTATGATGCATTTTGGAAAATTGGGGTATAATTTGTAATTATTCAAAAGTTGAATTTCTGCTAAATTTTGCAGCAGAAAACACGTTTTCTGATGAAACGCGCCACTAAATCGCGTTTTCATAGAATCGCGTTTTCAAATCTGCGCCTATAATGAATAAAACGCGCCTAAAAACGCGACAGGAAGTCGCGTTTTCTACCAAGTCGCGTTTTCCAGCCTGATCAAAAATTGAAAACGCGACTTCAAATACGCGACTCCAAGTCGCGTTTTTAAGCATAGTCGCGTTTTCGATCCTGCAAGCTATGTGAAGAAACGCGACTTCATAAAACGCGGCTTGGTGGCGCGTTTTGATGAGTCGCGTTTTTGGAAAAAAAATGCAGATTCCTTGATTCTCTTTTTTCTTCTTTTCCTCATATATATTTTCTTGTACCTTAAGTTGCTTATTGTATATTGTATATAGGTACATCACCAAAACAAAGGTTTGAAATTACGGATCGCCGTTTTGTTTTATTAAGCCTTTGTTATCACTTTTGTTTCTTATTTTCTATGTTTCGATTATTATTACTAATGGTTATTCAATGGAACTTATGAAGCGTTGGAGATAAACGGACAATGGATTTTGAAGCTTCATATTCAATCACATCATAGGGGAGTATTACTTTCTTTATCTTGATTTTCCTTTTTACACATTGAGGACAATGTGTATGTTAAGTGTGGGGGGAGAATTGAGATTATATATATTGTATGTGATTGAATTATTAGTTGCAAATATTGGACTTGTGTTAAAATTCAAAATTTTTCTAAAATCTTGTCCAAAATTGCAAACTTGCCCCAAAAAGTTTCATATTTTTTCAATTTTATCCAAGGGGTAACAAGTTCCATACCATTAGTAGTTCAAATTCCTTCTACATTTGAGATAAATATATATGATTTGGAAACTTCTTTTCTCATTTAACTTGGAAATGACTATTATGTGATTATAATTTTGCATTTGTAGGAAAATATATCTTTTAAAGTGGAGAAAATTATGCCTATATTTTTTTGCATATTTGATGAAATTTCTTCTCTTTATTGGATTTTATAAGTTAAGTGATAAATATGGTCAATAAGTGCAATACTCTTCTCATGATTATTTTTTTTAGAAAATTATTATTCTCTTTGCTATAAAAAAAAAAAAGAAAAAAAAATGATGAAAAATGAAAAAAATGAAGAAAAAGAGAAAAACAAAAAACAAAAGAAAAAAGAAAAAAAATAAAAAATTCTTCTACTCCAATGATTCTTGTACTTAGTAACCGGGAGTCTTCATCTACAAATGTCGACTTTCGCGTAAAACGGTACTTGAATTAAGAGTATGCAAAGCAACTTGAGTATGTGAAGTGTTGAGTAACCGGTGATCTTCATCTAAAAATGTCGATCCTCGCGTCAAAAGGCATTCTCACGTCTTAAGTAATATTTAGATATGTAATATTAATAAATATCTTTTTAAACAGAATTAAAAGATGATCATGAGTTTAGGAAGCATTATTATTGACCATATGAGTTACTTACTTGTAAGATTGGGTAAGGATGAAAAATTGATTTGAATTTGTTATAATGACGGTATAATTGGCTCTCCTTTACTTGATATTATGAGTACTTGAACTTAATTGAATAATTGCATAATGGTTATTTACTTTGTTTTGAGGAAATGAAGTTGAAATGCTACATATGTTTATTTTCAAATTTTGGATCATTGTTGGTTTGTATTTTTATTGCTTGAGGACAAGCAATGGTTCAAGTGTGGGGGTATTTGACAAGGGTTTATTTTACGTATTTTTAGTGTGTTTTATTAGTTAATTTTGGTTTGATTATTTAGTTTTATAACTAAAATAACTAAGGTTTTGGTAAAAATCTACATTTTATGTTAAATTGGCTAAATATTGCATTTGATGGATTTTTATGGGAAAAACTTCATATTTTGTAGGTTTAATGATTCAATCATCAAATGAAGTGCATTGAGAAGATATTTGGATGATTGAAGATGGATTAAAGTGGGGAAAATAAAATATGAAGTGTAAAAGGAAGAAATGCAATTTGAGGACAAAAATCAAGAAAAGTCAGCTTTGACAACTCAGACATATTTTCGTATTTTGACTATATCAGGAGCTACAATGATCGGATCAAGGTGATCTTGGTACCATTTTGAAGCTAAGAGATATATCTGCATTTGGTATGAAGACATCAAAGTCCAATTCAGCCGTTTTCTTGGTCAAAAGGTCGAAACACAGAAACTTATCTGGATGGTCGAAAGCTGAAACCCAGAATTGACCAGTCTATGGTATTTTGACCATATCTCCGTCCACCGATCTCCAAATTAGATGATTCTTGAAGCATTGGAATTCTAATTCAAAGGGCTACAACTTTTGTGTTTTACACAAAAGCCAGTTCGGCCTTCATCATGGAGAAAAATGTAGTTGAAGTGAGGTCAAAAGTAAAAACGTGTCTGGCAGCTGAATTTCTGTAATTTGCTCAGCCATTTTTCTCATCTTCACACTACTTTCCAGCTAGAGTTGGAGAGAAAACGTAGGCTGCACATGCTTCAGAAGACATAAGGAAGAGATATAGCCAAAGTTCCAAGTCAAAAGCCATTATTTTTGACTCCCTTAACAAATTCAGATTTGGAGAATCATAGCAGAAATTTTTGACTGGTAAGGGAAGGACTTTTCATCAGCTTATATGCAGAGACATTTGAGGTCTAGGAAACATATACGGGAGAAGCTTGAAGAGTGCAGAAATGTAGTTCTTCCATTTCCTTAGTGTAGGATAGTGTAGTAAGTGTAGTTCATCCATTCTTGTATAATGACTAGATTAGGATGAAAATGGAGATGAAGAAAGAGAAGTTGAAGCTCAAGTGACATGGGTTATCTCTTCTCCAACTCTTTATCTTTTGTATTGGATTCTTAACTATAGTTAATATGCAAGTTCTGGAATTTATGTCTATTATGTGTTTCTAAAGTTTATACCTTGGGTTCGGTTGAACTTTCTATGATTGTGAGTGCTTATTATTTGGCTATTTAACTGCTATGATTTGAGCAAGTTATTTAGCACTTTGGCTCTTTAAATCATGATTAATCTGGTACCATTAATTGTGATTATCTAAGGTGTTATTTCTGCAATGAAAATTGAGATTTAACATTAGTTCAAGAAGTGCTAAACATAGGGAGTACACTCACGAAAGTAGAGGTGCACCTATGTGGTTTTTAGTGATTCATTTCATGTAATTTCACTGAAGAAATGAACTTGTAGCTAATTTCATAACCATGAGAATAGGTATGGATTAGTTATAAGTATAATTGATTCACTACGAAAGTAGGATTCAAATGCATAAGGAAATTACACCATAACTAGCCTAGATGTAGTAATTAATGATCCAAATATAGCACTTGCATGAGTAGTTAGGGATACCACAACCTAAGGAGCTTTCATTTGTTATTTTATATAATTTCAGTAGGTTAAATTTGTTATAATTCATTGATAGTCTAAATAATAGAGAAGCTTTAGTAATACCGGTAATTGTTCACTCTTCCCTGTGGGATCGACCCGATATATACCCTAAACTACTAGTTGATCTGTATACTTGCAGTGAACGGGTGTAATTCGGTATTTTTTAGCTTGCACGTATGTAAAATACCCGTCATTTATTTGTATGGTTTGTTTAAAATCAATGATTTAGCAATGATTACAGGCCAAATTATGACTATTAAGCTATTGAGAAATTATCTAATGACAAAAACAAGTTGTCATAAAATAGAAAATAAAAACTCCTTGTCACAACAGAGACTGTCACTAAATCTAAGCTAAATTTGTGATGACAATTGTTGTCAGTAAAATAGTTATATACAATGGCTTTCGGTGCTTTTTAGTGACGACCTTAAGTAGAGCATTTTTGACAAAAGGTCAATTCGTCAATAAAACACTTCCGAATTGTTGTCACTGATGACTACTATTTAGTGATGACATTTCAGGTCGTCACTAAATAGTTGTCATTAGTGACGACAATCTGGAAGTGTTTTATTGACGACTTGATCTTTTGTCAAAAATGCTCTACTTAAAGTCGTCACTAATGAGAACTATTTAGTGACGACATTTTAGGTCGTCACTGTTTATTTTTACCGACGGGGATTTAGTGACGACTTTGTGACGATCAAAAAGTCGTCAATAAAAGGTATTTGTGACGATATTTGTATGTTCTGTGATGACTTTGTGTTGTCACTGATGAACAATTTTATTGTAGTGGATTGTGTACAAAAAGGTTGATGAAATAGTTGAAAACATTCTGAAAGATCATAAAAGGAAACTATTGAAAGAGGCAAATTAGGCATGTATAGAGGAGAGAAAGGAGGATATTGTTGATATTCTTCACAGAATTCGAGAACGTGGGGACTTTGGCCCTGAACTTATAGATACAAATATCAAAGCGGTAATCTTTTGTTGGATATTTTAATAAAAAAATACCACATGTTTATTTTGAATTCATACACAATAAATTACAAATTATTCAATGAATTTTCAGCTACAAATAAAAGCATTCAAAAGTGTAACTTATGTATTTAAAATGAGATTTATGTCTTGAATTGTGTAACCTATGTAATGATTAGGTTTATGAATTCATTTAGTAAATTTGTTTACCGTTATACAATGAATCTAGAATTTTCAATTTGTAGCTGAAATATGAGATATTAATTTCTATTAATGTTGGTATTTTAATACACCCAATTTCTTAGCCTATAAATAGAGGCATTTATCAACCAAATCTGATATATACTTTGCCATCTCTAGACTATTTTCTCCTTTTTCTTCCTTTCACTACTATTAGAGTTTATAGGACAAAGAACAGTGTTATGTGAAGTTTCTATCTTACTCCAATAGTGTAGATTGGAATAGACTATAGTGAGGAAAATGTTGAACTGTAGTATTCTTGAAGTGACGTGCCGAGACCTACTACACCTGAAAATACTCCGTAGGGGAGCTAATCGTCTTAAAGAGAGTGACCTAATCTGCTCCTTAACCCACGCCAAATTAACTATTTATGGTACAAATTATTTGCATTTTTAATGCAATATTGAGGTATGAAATTTTTGTTTATTTCTTTATTAAATCTTATTAGAGAAATTATTGTTACTTATATGATTTATTTTGGTCAAGAAACAACAGTTTTAACCTAATCTTTGTAAGTTACAAAGAACCTCTCATAATCTACGATCTTTCCTCTCTAAGGCTTAGGAGAATAAGACTAATTTGGCGATTCGAAGTTTTGACTGAAAATTTGTTCCTGCTAATTCAACATCAAGAACTGGGGAAGAAAATCAATTTAGTATCAAATTTAATCCTATGATTAAAAAGTTTTTGTTGCTAGGCTTAGATTCATAATGAATCTAAGTTTTTAATAGAAGTTATTAGCTATCAATCAACGATAATATCATTGGTTTAATCATCTTTTGCTATAAAGAATGATGATAATCTAAAGATTAATCATCTTTGACTCCGTTATTATTTCTTTCATTTTTTCCAAGTTTTGAAAGTGTAACTTCGCTTCAACCGCAAAATATGCATCATGGACAATTGAAGAAATCTTGCCTTAAAATGGGTAGCAGAATCTTATTTGATAGATAGATTAATCATAACCTCCAGGTGCTTTTGCATGGTAGCATATGATCTTCTAAAGTTTCAAAATATCTGCATAATCTTCCTATAGTCTTATATAAAGTTAGAATTTGACAAAAAATAGTCTCCATATTATTTTTACTTTAAATATTAGTATTGCCTATATTGAATAAAGACTAACTAATTTGCATAAAACTACAGAGACTTATGCAGATATATGCAAAATTAAAGGGGAGTTAAGCGGATATTTATATAAAATTATAATGAAATTAAGTAAATATTATAATTATATCACATGCATTTTTGTAATGTGTGTTGGACTACATATTGAAAAAGAGCGACAAGTATGCAAGAGTACTATCACAAGATAGAGATGAATTCTTGTTTCTATAGTCATATTTACCTATTGTCCATCTATTATATCTACCAATTATTCTTGTCTCGGCCATTGGTTGGGAGCTTTATGCCCCACTTGGCAGACTAGGGTTCAAACCTAGTTTCTAGGTTTGGGGAAAGGAAGGGATGAGGGGAGAGAGGTGAGCGAAAAAAATAGAAAGTGAACTTATTGTAACATGTCTTCCTTTTGTTATGTTTACTATCTTTCTTTTGACATGTGGCAACTTTCTCTTTTAGTTCAAATTTTTTCTCCCCAAATTTTTTTTAGTTTGGAACCAACAGTCACTCCTCTCACTGAACAATACTATATACATGAGAAACCTACTTCTTTTCTTCCACTCGCCTCCACTATCTTCGTACCTCATCTCTCTTTTTTTCTTCGTAACTATTATTTGTCTTGTTATGATCCACGAGCATGATCATTATCATCAGGTCATGATTGATCAAGTTTTAGTTGGAGCATCTGGAGTACTTCATTGCCATTAATGATTAGTGGTAGTTACTAGATAGTTATTCTCAAGCTGACAGTAGTAGTTAGGAGAAGGAATAATTCTATTGTATAAATAAGCAGCTGAATGTAGGAAAATGGAGGCTAAAGATTGATTGTAAATCTGTGAGAACCCTCACTTTAAAACGCAATTCTCCTAAACTACATACCTTGCCCTAAGATTTAAATCACTTATAATATGCCCTTACATTGTATTCTACATGTATTATAACAATTCTCTTGCATTGCATTTCATTTTCTTTTACTTGAATGGAAACATTTTCTTGAGTTGGTTTTAATTATTTCACCACTTACATTTTTAACAAGTGTCTTTTATTTGTGGTTGGACTTTATATGAGAGTTTAGAGGTGTTAAATAGATATTGGGACATTTGGAAGGGTTAAAACATCATTAGTCAAAGATTAAGAGAAGATTGGACAAGAATTGGGCCATGTGGCAAAACCCTAGCCATGTATCTTGTTTGACCAAAGGATTAGAGGAATTTTAAACCAACTTTGCTTCATTTCCTCCACCATATTTTCAGCCACATTGAAGCTTCCAAAGGAAGGAAGAAAACTCCATTTCTCTTGCTTTCTAACCCTATCTTAAACTTGAACAAAAATCATAAGACCAAAAGCTTGAGTTGGTGAATGATTTGCCTTCAACTCTAGAGTGTGTTTTCAAGCTTGAAGCTTTTGGTTTGGTGGTTGTTTCGGTGACTCAAGCTTCTTACAAGAGAGGTATGCGATCCTTAATTTTTGGTTTTATAATGTTATATCAAGTATTTAAAGCTTTGAGGGCAAACTAGAGGTTGCATGAATAATGTTTGTGGTGAATCTCCTTAAACTAAGCAAGTGGTAGTAGGGTTAATTAGTTTGTCTACCATTTGTTTGATGAAATGTTTGAACTTTGTTTATGATTTTTCTTGAGGTATTAACATGTTTTAGACCCTTTTTGAGTTGGAGATAACACTTGGCATGTTGTTTAAGTGAATACAATGAAAGGATGAAGGTTGGTGACATGAAGGAACTTGTGGACTGTTTTCTTTCTTCTTGGCTGACTGGTTTTGGAAGGAGGGATTTCTCCTTGATTTTATGGTTCATTTGCACCTTAATCAAGCCTAAGAAACTTGGCTAGACATTGGTTAAGCTTGTGTGTGAGTTGAAGTGGAAATAAAGCAAGAAAAATAGTTGTTATGAGCTAATAGTGGACTGATTTGGCTCCTTTGGTTGGCTAGACTGTTTTGATCCTCTTAATTATGTGGTGTATTGCACTTTGAGCTCTAATGGTACTAGTTAAATTACTCCCCTATTTATGAACCCTAGAAGATTGAATTGGGTGAGTTTGAACTAAAACAAATGAAGTTAGCAACAAGAATTAGTGTAACTTTGTTAAGGCATTGAAGCTGATCAGAACTGAAACATCAGCCATTTTTTCTGAGCTACTGGTACTGATAGGAGATGAACTAGAGTGTGTATTTGGTACCGTTGGAAAGCCCTTTGAGTCTAGTTTCTAACGCCACTGACGGAACCTAATTCCGACCTTCCTACAGTGAGATATAGCCGTTTTCCCAAGACTGCGCGAGCGCGACTGTTTTATCCGCGAAGAACAACTTGAGCTTGGAAGAAACTTTTCTTTCTCCCAACTTTCTTGCACTTGTCAAACTTGTTTTCTCATGAAATTTTACTGCATTTTGGGCCTAACTTGCATGGTGAATTGAGTAGATTTAACGATTCACTTGGTCACCTAATGAGCTCACTTTTGGGTTAGAATTGAACCTAGTTGTTAATAATTTCACTCGTTGCCCTAGGATTGGGAAACGGTGGTGAACGTAACCAAGGAACTTGATGTTTGAACTCTACATTGCTTGACAGTTGAGTGTTCCAAGTACATGAAAATATTTACGTGGAATGTCTTCTTGCCTGAATAACATGCTTACTTGGTTAAAGTAATTGTTCTTGAATTGATAACCTTTAGGACGAGGATGTACTTTATCATACTCGATCCTTTGTAGTTTATTTCGTGATAGTAATATGAAATGAAGTGCTTTACTTATACTTGATTTATTGGTCTTGCACTTGACTTGTTGGTTTTACACTTGACTTGTTGGTCCCTCGTGTGGTTATTCCACCGACTTACGTGTTACTCGCTCATTGTTGTTAGACAATGTTAGGTACTTAATTTCTTGTCTCGTAGACAAGTGTGTACTTTATCGCACTTGACCTCGCTCGACTAAACTTTGATATTTTGTTAAAATATGTACTGGCCATTTTGTTATAACTGATATGTGACCGGATTTGCTAAAGAAATTTCTAATTTTCTCTAGTTTTTCTTATTTGATCAAGTTTCGTAACTATCCGATTTTCAACTGTTTGGACTTGAAATACTTAAATTGCTTAAAACATGATATGCTGAACTCAATTGTGACTTGAATCTATTTAGGCGAGTGTGCTCTTATGTACACTCAATTGATTCGACTTGACTAAACACTTGATATCTCCTTCACGTATGAACAAGTAACTTGATTTGTATATTGACTTGAAATATTTGGAATACTTAAAAATATGAATTACTAGACATTACTTGAGAATATGAATTACTGGACAATACTTGTGACTTGATTCTGGCTAGGCGAGTGTGTCATTATCACACTTGGCCTCCCTTTCTTGAATGATCTTGTACTCACTTGAACTTGATTGACCTGTACTTGTGTTTGTGCTTGTATTTGACTTGCAAGTGTTGAGCAGCCGTATGTACCACACTCCATCCGAGTGGGAGGTACCTTTCATCCCGTTTCAGTACTTTTATCTCGATTAAGTTGATTGGAGAGTTATCTCATCGACACTAGTGTTGAGCGGCCGTATGTACCACACTCCATCCGAGTGGGAGGTACCTCTCATCCGGTCTCAATACTTTTATCCCGATTAAGTCGATTGGAGAGTTATCTCCTCGACACTAGGGCTGAGCGATCGCATGTACTACACTCCATCCTAGTGGGAGGTACCTCTCATCCCGTCTCAGTACCTCTATCCTGTTTTGTCGAGTGGAGTGTTATCTTCTCGATTAATTGGTATATTCAAATATTACCACTACTATTTATTTTTCAATACAGAGCGTTAAGTGACAACTAACATCTCCAAACTTTACTGTGTGAGCGTTGGATAATTGCCAACGACTCCAATCTTGATTACTGAATACATAGGAGCTATAAGCCATATCCTGAATTACTATATATTTGGGACTATAAGTCCAACCCCGGAGCTTGTTGGTCAAATCGAGTCAGCAAGGGTTTGGTAGAGAAGATCAACGAATCTTGGGTACTTCTTGGACATTCAGGCGCAATAGGAGGTGATCAGTGGACGAAAAGTGGAGATCTACGAACGTTATACTTTCATGGTTGACGAAGAGTCAACGGATCTTGATCAAACTACTATGAAATTTGCTCCTGAGAGCAACCTATATCTTTTGACATGAATGTGTTCCTTACTACACCCTTTTGCATGTTTTATCTGGCTATTTGCTCAATTATATATTGGATTATGATCTCATCAAAGTTGACTTGTTTCTTGATGTCTGAATATGCTATCTTGTCTCGTATTTTACCTACTTAATTATTTGGAACCTCATTGGGTTTCTAACTCATTCCATGCCATTTGTTTTCCTTACAAGGATGAGAACATGAGAGGTTGAATTGAGAAAGGCCTCGTTTTCTTCTAAGTTTGTTAGTTGCTGGTGTGAGCACTGCATAGGTGTCTAGCCGACTTATTTGGTTTGATTTTTGACAAGTTCAACTCTTTAGTTGTAATAATTTCATTTTTTTTGAGAGCCTATTTGTAAATTTTCATGTTGTTTGATTGAGTTCTGGCGAGAGTTGGGCAGGCGGTCCGCCAAACCCTTGGGTACGCCCTAGGGTTAGGTGGGGCTGTCACAAAATCTCCTTTTTTGAATAATATTTAGCCTCTCTGTTCCTTTCCCAAAATCTCTCTCATTTCTGCTCCTTTCTGCTCTTCTCCTTTGTCTCAATTCTCTATCTGATTCTTCCTTTACTAGTTGTAGTCATTACAATTGGTATCAGAGTTTCCGATCCTCGGACGGAAGCTTTTGGAACCTAGCAATTGCAAGATCTTTTTTTGCCTCAATTTCTTTCTTCCCTTCCCCTCTCTCTATTCTATCTCTGCTCCTTACTGATTCTTTCTTTTCTCTCTTATTTAATTCTTCCTCCTAATCCTTCTAATTCTTTCTCCGATTCCTTTTGTGAAGTCTTCAACTGACATCGTTAATCCACCAACATTTTGGATTGATTTCCAGATTACAGACTTGTCAGATTTTACCAATGGATGATAACATTAACTATCAACTCTTGGAAGATCAAATCCAGAGAGGTGATATGAATATGGATGAATTGGAGGGACAAATTGGATTGCAAGCTCAAAGATTCCACGATCAATTGGCTGCAAAAGGAAATAAAGGCTATCATGAATTAGATGTGTCAATTTACAAATGCAGATGTACTTTCAATGTTATGCTTCGGGTACTCAATCATAAACAGGGGTTCACACTAGAATAGCATCAAAGGATTATTGGAAAAATAGGACAGCCTCCTTCATCCAATCAAGATTGAGAAATAGTTGAAGAATCTGTAGTAGGCATTGAAGGGGCTTTTAAGAATCAAATTCTTGAAGAAATAGAGAAATCAAATTCCAAGGAGGTCCATTTTTCAACATCTACCCCAATCAAGAAGTGGACTGATGCACATTTGGCAATGGCAGAAACAGACAGGTTTGAAGTCCTCCTTGGTGAAATGGAGGAATATTTGGAAGGTGACTATGGTTTTGCAATTGAAGAACACCACCTATTTGGTGAAAGTTCAAAACTTCCTTCTTCAGCAATTTCAGTTCAAGAGGAGTTAGACCATTCAGCGTTGAGCAATGAAAGGGAATTAAAATTCAAGAATCAACTTCTTGAAATTGAGATCAGTAATTTCAATCAGATGTTAATTGAGAAAAAAGTTGGTATGATTTCTTTCCCACAATTTTCAAGTACTGACTTAGTTGTGTCTTCTAAGTTATCTAGAAAAGCTAGAAAATGTGATGAATCATATCTAGCTTGTCAAGTAGATAGTCAGATTTTGGTAAATGATGAAATGTCTATAGAAAAGAATAGTGGCTATGCTGGGCTCCAAGCCTCGAAGATGATTCATGGGAAAATAAATGGGACAAAGTTCTGTGATGATTTGTTTAGTCATGTCTTCTCTGAGTTAAAACATGAAAGAAATTTTAAGCCGCAAGTGTTTAACTTTGATTCTTTGATGGCGTTTAATGATACGATTGTACTCGGAGAACAATTTCTTCAAATTACCCCCAAGAAAGCCAGTAATGCAATGAAGTCTTGGTCTGTAATAGTATCTGGTTTTGAAGGTGGCACTAATGTTGAAGAAAACAACAAGTTCCCACACAAAATTTTATCAAGCAACATTCTTCAAGCTGTGATTTGGGATATGGATACAGTAATTCTTCCTAAGCCATTAGGGAAATCTGGAAGAAGAATAGTTCTGATGACGTATATGCTGCAAGTTTTGTTCTTGAATTGGCTGATTCCTATGGAAACAAAGCTGATAGATTGCATTTTTGTCATTAATTTTATGATTATTTTTCTCTTTTATTTTATCAAATATTATTTTAATTGATAGATTCTACTTATATTTGGTTAATTGTGTTAATTGTAGTAAAATGAGCAAAATGTGGTTAAAAGGGATAACTTTCCAAGAATTGCCGTCAAGTCTAGAGAAGCCAAGATTCGCGCGTGACAGTTTTCTAATTCAAGTCGAAGACTTACGAAACATGTTTCCAATTACAGTTGGGAAACAATTTAAATTATCTTTTATCAATTTAGGAATTATCTTTTTCTTAGAAAAATTAGGAAGTTTATCTTATTTTCAAAGTTACAAAATAGGAAGGAAGTTGTGGCTACTAGGAGTACTTGTGAAGCTACGATTTGGCCGTCTCTTAGTCTATTTAGGGGATTGATTAGTTTCGGTAAAAGGGAGGAAGGATGGCTGCTTGTCCTTTTGGCCAATCTTTTGTTTTCTCTAGTTTTTCTCTTATCAAAGAATCATGCGGCTGGCTTGGGAAAAGTGGTGTGAATTGCTTCAATTGGCTATGCGCAACTAAATTTCTTTTCTAGTCGAAGGTCAACTTGAAAATTCGGTTCCAAATATCTGTGAGATCGAATTATTTTTATTTATTTCTTTTATTCATTGGTATTTATACGTTTTCTGATTTAACTTCTTATGATTGTTTTGTTATTTGAATGTCAAGGGTCCGATATTCGAATTAACCTAATAATCTACTGCTAATTTAACCAGTTAAATCCGTAATTGTTTGATTGGTTAATACCAATGGCGACTAGCATGATTGGTCCCATGTTAGGGAAACGTATGATCCAATTTAAACAAATCCTAGTAGCGTGTTTGTTGATTAGGGTTTGGCTTTTCTAATTCTTAATACAATTAAGGAATTGAATCCTACGGTCGTATTTAGGGTTATTTTTTAGTTAGGAAAATAGTTAACAGTCGTATCTTGACTTTCAAAAAAGTAAGAAAAGGTCGGTTATGTATCGTGTATGTGACAACTATAACCAATCTATTAATGAGTAATTGAATTATCTTTGCATCGATGATCAGTTGAATGGACGGTGTTTGAAAAGTTGCACCTTTGCTTAGAGTCGATTTTATTATTGATTAATTCCTGTTTATCTTTTTGAGTTGCTTTTATTTAGTTAATTGGTTAATTTTATATTTTTATTAAAAAATTCTCCCATACTCTGAACTCTAGAAGAAATGAATTATCTCCAATTTCTGTGGATTGGACCCTACTCAACGTTATATACAAATTTGTATTTTTCTCGAGTAAGTATTTATTATTATACAATCTCGACACCTGTCAATTTTTTGCGCCGTTGCCAGAGACTAGCGTTAGTTAATTTATTTTCTTTTTGAGTTCATTTTATTTTTTAATTTCTATTTTTTTCTTCTCTTTCTCAATTTTATGCCTCGTTCCTCTTATACAGGTGAATTAATTTTTGACCCTGAGATAGATTGCGCATAGTGCCACCTCGAGTGATTCTGATCAAGAAAACGTTGTTATGACTAATGGTCGAACTTTAAGGGAGTTGGCTGCTCCAAACTTAAATCAGCAATCATTATGCATTACCTTTCCAAATTTAGATGAAAATACCCCTTTTGAATTAAAGTCTGATCTAATTCACTTTTTGCCTTCTTTTCATGGTTTTTTAGATGAAGAGCCCTACAAGCACTTGTAGGAATTTGATGTAGTATGCATAAATATGAAGCCTCTCGAAATTACTGAGGAACAGATAAAAATGCGAGCATTTCCCTCTTCCCTTAAGGACGCAATAAAAGATTGGTTGTATTATCTACCACCAGGTAGTGTAACAACTTGGGACCAGTTAAAGAAGAAATTTTTGAAAAAATATTTCCCTGCGTCCAGAGTCGCCAGTCTGAGGAAGGAAATATGTGGCATTACTCAGCATCCGGGAGAGTCTTTCTATGACTACTGGGAGAGATTCAAGAAGTTGTGTACTAGATAACCCCAACACTAGATTAGCGAGCAGCTCCTGATTCAATATTTCTATGAAGGTTTGCTATATACAGATAGAAGTCTTATAGATGCTGCCAGTGGAGATGCTTTGGTGAAAAAGACCCCCTAAGATACTTGAGAATTGATAGAAAGGATGTCAGAAAATTCTCAACAATTTGACACAAGGAAGGATATCTATGCTCGTCGAGTAAATGGGGTAAATGTCTCATCAATTCAACAACAAATATCTGAATTAACTTCGATTATTCGACAGTTGTTGTAGGGAATTTGCAGCAGGTCAAAGCATGTGGTATTTTTAAGGATACGAATCATCCTAGAGATTGATGCCCAGTGTTACAAGATGAAGGAGTTGAACAAGTGAGCATGGCTGGCAACGTGTCTGTGCCTCGTAGGCAGTATGACCCTTACTCCAACACGTATAATCCGAATTGGAGAGACCATCCGAATTTCAGCTATGGAGGCAACAAACAGTAAAATTCATTTTCCATTAGGCAGCAAGGTTTTCAGCCATAGTACCCCTCCAAATCTCAATCTCATTCATCAAATGCTGACATGTCTTTGGAGGATATGGTCAAGACATTGGTTGCCAACACCATACAACTCCAGCAAAATGCCATTCAATACCAACAAAGGACGGACACGAACATAAGAAACATAGAAAATCAGTTGAGTCAGATGGCCTCTACACTACATTGCTTGGAGTTTCAAGAGAAAGGAAGGCTTCTATCTCAACCTGAAGTTAACCCAATAAATGTGAGTGCCATGACCCTCAGAAGTGGAAAAGAAATTAAAGGGCCTACGGTTCTGAAGGATAAGAGTCAAAATCAAATTCAAAAAGAGATGGAAGATGAAAGTTCTGAACGGGCCTCTATAATAAGCAAATTGATTTCTCCAATTTATGAAAAATTGCCCTCACAGACCATCATCGACTTTAAGGAAGATGAGAATGCAATCATTCTAACAAGTGACATGGAGTTGCAAAGGTCTCAAGAAGAAGGTTTTAAAGATGTAGTTTAAAAGGGAATTGAAGTGTATGAAATGAAAGTCCAACATCAAATCACTCAAGTGAATGAATCCGATGAACAATTTTCAAATGCGATGACATCTCCTCCATTCCTTAATCAACATTCTCCTGACTTTTATTCTTTAATTCCTGTTAGTGAGATTGACTTTATTATACCAGAAGATTTTGAGTTTCATGACAAAAATAAATTAAGAGTGACGATAGTAAAACATCTTGAACCAGTAAGTGCGCGTAATGGAGGAGTGAATGAAGAATTAAGATTATTGTTAACTTATTTGGCACCATTTACTAGTCAATGGAAGAAAGTACCTCGTATACTTAAGGATTACTCTATTTACGAGGGCTATTAGAATTATATAGAGGATGAAATGATGAAACAAGCCACAAGATTTTATCCTCCCTGAACAAACATGACAATATCTAGCCAAAAACGTTAAAGAAAGGCACTTATTGGGAGGCAATTCAATTTATTTTAGTTGTTTGTTGAATTCTCTTTAATAGTTTCAATATGTTTTCTTAGAATTTCCCCAAATCTTTGGTTTAATTCTCCATTTTTTATGATTAGTAGATCTCCCCCCGACATGACGCGTAGTAATGTGCAATTCGCAAGTTCTTTATCAGAAGGGTTTCCACCCTCATGATGCACCCGCGTCAAGACGCCTGGAGAGCTATTTCTTCAATCCTGGAGTTGACTGACTGACATGACGTGCTCGCGCCAACAGGGCACGTGGTAATGTGCAATTCCCAAGTTCTTCATCAGAAGGGTTTCCACCCTCATGATGTGCCCACGTCATGTTCTAGGGAAAGGTAAAAAAAAATGAATTTTTTTTTCTTTTTTTTCTCTTCCTTTTCCTTTTCTTTTTCTTCCTTTTTTTCTCTTTTCTTTTTCTTTCTTTTTTCTTTCTTTCTTCCATCCGAACTCCACCGCCATCAACCATCAACATACGTCAAGCTCTATAATCATTTGCTCCTCACCCGCAACTGTTCATGGCCCCCTCAGTTATCAGGGAAGTTTCGTTATCTCCATTACTTTTCTTTTATTCTCTATTTTACATTAGGGACAATGTAAAATTTAGGTGTGAAGGGAGTAGTATATTGATAGTATATTAAAAAGCGCAAGTGTAGGCATTTTTGTTGGAATTTTTTGTTTGATTTTGTTGAATTTTATCCAATTTTTGCCTATCTTTGCGCATATTTGTGGTTGTTCCTGATAAACGATAGTTATATGTCTCAAATTTTTCTACTGCTAAAATTTTATATTCTAAGGTGTTAAGTATAACATGATTAAATCTAAGAGTATCTCTTTGGTGAACATTTAAAATTTCGTAACTTTTGTACTTTTTAGTTAACTTCTCTAAGTATTGTAAATATTTGTCCATCATTTTTTGTAAATTGATTCAACTATTAATCTTAGTTCTCCATGTTTAAGAAATGAAGTGAGTATGTATGATTTTAAATTTTAATTTGGTGCTTATTTATGAACAGTATTTGGCTATACTCCACTAACATCATTACCTAGTAACCCAAGGTCTTCACCACACGTGTCGACTTTCGCGTCAAAAAATGATGATAACTATGAGTATGTGATTTTTAAGCAATGAGGGCTGAGTAATCAGGCTCCTTCATTTAACAAATGTCGGAGCTCACGTCAAAATGCTTAAATGACTGAAGACTAGGTATTCCCCCTGAAAAAAAATCAAGTGTGGGGATATTCTAGAAAAGAAAAAAAAAATGCTAATAGTGAAAAATGTGGAAGCGTTTGAATGAATTATTAGCCCGCTGATCCATGAATTTTACTGTTGAGATTTTGTTTAATAGTTGAACCATTTGTTAAAAAATGCTGGTTGAATATTTTATATTCTTAAGTTAGTTAGTCATTAATTGGAAAAGTCCTTGATTTTGAAATCTAACTGGAGAGATATTTCTTAGGGTTTAGCTATTAATAGTTGACATATGTTTTAATTATATCTTGGCAATAGAATATTTGAGCAATAGCCATTGTTTGATTGTTTGATTTGTTGTTATCATGCTTGAGGATAAGCATGGTTTAGGTATGAGGGAAATTATTAGGTTGCATTTTTGTCATTAATTTTATGATTATTTTCCTCTTTTATTTTACCAAATATTGTTTTAATTGATGGACTCTACTTATAGTTGATTAATGGTGCTAATTGTAGGATAAGGAGCAAAACGTGGTTAAAAGGGATAATTTTTCAAGAATTGCTGTCAAGTCCAGAGAAGCCGAGATTCGCACGTGGCAGTTTCCTAATTCAAGTCGATGACTTACGAAACATGTTTCCAATTATAGTTGGGAAACAATTTAAATTATCTTTTATCAATTTAGGAATTATCTTTTTCTTAGGAAAATTAGGAAGTTTATCTTATTTTCAAAGCTACAAAATAGGAAGGAAGTTGCGGCTACTAGGAGTACTTGTGAAACTACGATTTGACTGTCTCTTAGTCTATTTAGGGGATTGATTAGTTTCGACAAAAGGGAGGAAGGACGGCCGCTTGCCCTTTTTGCCAATCTTTTGTTTTCTCTAGTTTTTCTCTTATCAAAGAATCATGCAGCTGGCTTGAGAAAAGTGATATGAATTGTTTCAATTGGCTATGCGCAACTAAGTTTCTTTTCTAGTCGAAAGTCAACTTGAAAACTCGATTCCAAACATCTGTGAGACCGAATTATTTTTATTTATTTCTTTTATTCATTGGTATTCATGCGTTTTCTGGTTTAACTTCTTATGATTGTTTTGTTATTTAAATGTCAAGGGTCCGATATTCAAATTAACCTACTAATCTACTGCTAATTTAACCAGTTAAATCTGTAATTGTTTGATTGGTTAATACCAGTGGCGACTAACTTGATTGGTCCCATGTTAGGGAAACGTATGATCTAATTTAAACAAACTCTAGTAGCGTGTTTGTTGATCAGGGTTGGGCTTTTCTAATTCTTAATGCAATTGAGTAATTGAATCCTACGGTCGTACCTGGGATTATTTCTTAGTTAGGAAAATAGTTAACGGTCGTACCTTGGCTATCGAAAAAGTAAGGAAAGGTTGGTTGTTTATCGCGTGTTTGGAAACTATAACCAATCTATTAATGAGTAATTGAATTATCTTTACATCGATGATCAGTTGAATGGACTGTGTTTGAAAAGTTGCACCTTTGGCTAGAGTCGTATTTATTATTGATTAATTCCTGTTTATTTTCTTGAGTTACTTTTATTTAGCTAATTGGTTAATTTTATATTATTATTAAAAAACCCCCCATATTCTGAACTCTAGAAGAAATGAATTATCCTCAGTCTCTGTGGATTTGACCCTGCTCACCGTTATATACAAATTTGTATTTTTCTCGAGTAGGTATTTATTATTGTACAGACTCGACACCTGTCAAAAACTGATGTGAGAAAGTTTAAGCCTTTGGCTTTTGTCGATGTGGATTTCAGTGAGAATGTTCTTAAGGATGGAAAAAAGGCTGCCTGAACGAAGTATAAAAATTCAGAGCAAATGGCTAGTGAATCTGATGATTTCATAGAGGAGATTAATATGATGCTAATTGTATTGAAGCCTAGTGATATCCTCAGAGTTCATGAATTTGTTGTAATTCAAGATAAGATTCTTGAGTTGGAAACTAAGAATGCAACAAATGGTGGGAGAGTTTGGGGCAAAGTTACATCTGGATTCAAAGGAGGCACTCCAACAGGAAGTGTTGGTCATGAAAACCATACCCAAGTTACTCAAAAGTCACTTTTTTGAAGTGGAATATTAGGAATTATTGTTGTTTTTCTACTAAATGGCAGCAGCTTGGTTATTTGTCTCTAAAACATGGAGTTAGGAGCTGTATTTGTTTATTATACACTCATGTTTGAGCAGTCCAACGAAATTAAGTAGGCTAATGACATAATCTACAAAAGCCCTGAATATTCATTTTTACAAGATGCATGTTACAGGCTGTCAAAGGAACAACCAAAGCTCTATTTTGATGGTCTGAAGTTGGCCTGAAGAAGGTTCAAAAGATTTTTGTGACCAGGATTCTTTTAATTTCAAAGCTCGATCCTTGAGGACAAGGATTCTTTTAAGGGGAGAGTATTGTTATGATCCACGGCCATGATCATCATCATCAGGTCATGATTGATCAAGTTTTAGTTGGAACATCTGGAGTACTTCATTAGCATTAATGATTAGTGATAGTTACTAGATAGTTATTGTCAAGCTGGCAGTAGTAGTTAGGAGAAGGAATAATTCCATTTATAAATAAGCAGCTGAATGTAGGAAAAAGGAGGCTAAAGATTGATTGTAAATCTCCTTTTCTGAATAATATTCTGCCTCTCTGTTCCTTTCCCAAAATCTCTCTCATTTCTGCTTCTTTCTGCTCCTCCTTTGTCTCAATTCTCTATTTGATTCTTCCTTTACTAGTTGCAGTCATTACATGCCTCTCCTTTTTTTCATCATAACTAATCACACTAAGATTGTTTTCTTGCTTTTTTTTTCAGGTGATTGTTGTTATGCATTGAGAGGCCTCTCAATAGTCACCTCATTTTCTATGTTACTGGGAGGATGATTCTCTAAACTTCAAGTTTGAATTAGCACTCTTCGAAGGCCCTATAATTGATTAGTGGTTATTTCCTTCTTAGATATGTGTGTGTGTGTGTGTTTTTTTTTCTTTTCGTTTTTCAGTTTTGCTTATAAAAAAAGGAATTTTTTCTTTTCTTTTTGTTTTGTTTTGGGCTGATTTTGATGCATGGAGAAAGATTATTCAATATGTGGGAAGCTGTGATGATGATGATAATCTAGGCCACTTGGATTTGTGGGACTTTGAATTTAAAATATTAACTGATGGGAAGGTATAAATTTGCATATACCTTTAAGAATTTGTAAATTTAAAATCACGTGAAACTAGTCATGAAGATAAACATTGATTTTGTTTTTTGGTATGTCTAATTTAGTACTATTAATACCAAAAAATTAGTTACTAAAGAAACCCAAACGAAGACCTCTAATTTGGCCTTTTACTATTCTATTATGGTAATCGAGGACTCAAAATTTTTTTCTTTTATTTTGGCAATCTCACTGTTTAAAGGTATGCACTTTGTTAATAAACACTGATATTCTTATGTATTCCATTAACGCTAAGAGTTTTCTCCAAGTTGGAGACGAATATGGTAATTTATTATTAAATAGTCTAATACTTATTGTGATAGTGAATAAAAACTAACTCTTAAAGTATGTGACCGGTGCAAAACTTCATTCATAATTATTATTTAGGATTAGAACAAGAAGCAAAGTGAATTGACTTGATTATCTACCTCTTTCATGTTAATTTACTAGGAGAAATAAGAAAAGTTAAATCATTTAAATTTTTGAATGGTTGTTTGGAATAAATTTACATTCTCTGTTTTAATGCTATTATTGGGTGACTCAGAATTGTTTTTCAATAACGAATTCGCTTGATAACAAGGAAATAATTGAAAGCCTTTTCTTATTAATTTTACTATTGAATGTCTCAATTTCCTTTTGTTTTGAAGGTAATTGAATTTATTTGCTTGAATTGAAAGGATGATTTTTGCACTTCAATGGTCAACCAATTTTATGAAGCGGATGTTTGACCTTTGAACTGAGTTATTTTTAATTGATTAGTTTCTTTAATTTTTTCTAAATTTGTTTATTAAATTCTTAATTCAACTCTCCTTTCTTTTCTAATTTTAGTTTTCTATAGGATATTTAGAATTAAATCTCCCTTGGTTACAAAACTTTCTTTATTGTGATTGTGGAATCAATATTATTTTTTGGAGTTTTCGACAGCCGACCAAGAGCCCATGCTAAGCATAAGAGATCTACTCAAGGTGGAACTTATGAGAGTAAAAACTCATCAACAAGTGGAAACAGTAGCCAAGATCACCAATGGAATTTGTCAAAGAAAAGAACAAAATCTTTAGATGTAGAAGAAATCTCCATTCCATCATCCTTGGTCAAAGTGCCACTATTTAAGGGAATTAAACATGCAAACTTACATCACTTTTCTATTATCATATTTTTTGGATCTTACGTCTTCTTTAATTTTCAGCATACTCTTCTTGAGTTATGCTAAGAAGAAATTGGAAAAAATTCACCCAGCGAAACTAAAGCTGATGGTGCAATTGTGAGTAAGAAAGATCATGGAGTCATTATCAATAGCTCAAGGCATTTTATCACCAGTGGATCTCCCTTATCAGTGTGCAAGAAGAAGTTGACAAATTCAGACGAAATCCGAAAGAAGTATAATGTAGCGTTGGTGTTGGAATTTCATAGGTAAATATTAATACAAGCACATTGAAGAAAATACTTGCAAAATTTGTGTATGAGCTTTCGTAAGCAGATGCTTAACATTCTAGTAGAGTAGATCTCTTTGTTGAAAGAATGTGCTAAAGAAATTATCACAGAAATTGTAAAGATAGATCCTACAAAAGGTCTTCTTTTGAAAAATTCCTTAACAGAATTGTTCACTATGGCTGAGAAATATGACTCTTCAATACTTTCATAATAGAAAAAGATGAGTAAAGAAATACATGTAAAACTTTTTTCCAAAGCGACTTCTCAACTTGAGAAAGTCAAGGCAGAGAAAGGAGAATTAACCACTTGCTTGCAAAATCTTGAAAAAAAAAGGCAATAATCTATTAAAGATAGGAAAAGAGCTTTTCAAAAGGAACTTAATGAGTTGGAGAAGCAAGGCGTGAAAATCAACTCAACCATTGACCAGAAACATGAAAGACTTAAGGAAATTCAAGCTAAAAGATCTGCCACGCAAGATAATATCTCTTCCATTTAAAATGCCAATGTCGTAATAGATGACACAATTAAAGAACTGGAAGATATAAAGTCCATCCTTGAATGTCCATGGTCTCCCCATTGTCGAAGGTGCTGCCGTTGATAACATGGGATAGAGCACTTGAAGACAGGTCGCCAATAAACAATTCAAACATTATGAGACCAATTGCTCTCTGCCCTTTGGTTGAATCTTTGGATCATAAGACAATTTTGAGAGAGTTCATCACTTGATATTCCAAACTTTTTTATGGCACGTACTATATAATATTAACAATAGATCCTCTGTCAACGAGTATCCTATTCACCTTTTGTTCCTAGGCATACCTACTAATGAATAAAGGATGATAATGGGACTTGGAATAAAGTAACAAATCATCATTGTAATTTTGAGTTTTCTTCTAATTCATCATCTATTTGTGCAACTAAAAATTTTTAGATTTGGCGACATTACAGGATACATAATCATCAACATCACTTAGGTATCCCTTAGGCATAAATTCTCTCAATGTCACATGCTCACGAACCTTTTGAAATGGCAGGTCATTCTAAGGATTGGCGCTATAGTCATCTTTCTTGATTTCTTCATTGCACTTCACTTATTTATTGCTTTGAAATTTGGCGAACAAGCACTCTTTGGAGAAATGCTTTTCTTCAACTTCACTTTTCTATTCTTTTTATGACTGACTAGGATACATCTTCATCTTTTTCTCTTAGCTTTCGTCTTCAAAGTTAACGTGTTGCTCAATGAAGATTGATTGAGAGCAACCATTCCCCCCGCCAGCATTGGTGAACCTTTCTCCCACCTTTTTTTTCTTTCCTTCCTTTCTTTCTCTCTTCTCTTCCCTCTTTTCTTTTCCTCCCTCCCTCTTCCTTCTCTCATCTCCCTCTCCTATTCCTTCCTTCCCTCGCCACCTCTCTCACTAGAGCCACGACCAACTCTAGTTGTATGACCAGAGTAGGAGAGGGTTTTGGGGAGGGAGTAGCAGGGGAAGGGGGAGGAGGAGGGGGAGAGGAGAGGAGAAAGAATAAGGGAGAGAGAGAGAGAGAGAGAGAGAGGGAAGAAAGAAAGAAAGGAAAAAAAAAACTCACTAGTGCTAGTAGAGGTGGCGGCTGATGGTGGAGGTTGTTGTAGACTGAGGTATGGGAGGAAGAAGAAGAAACAAGGAAAAACATTTTTGTATGTGTTTGTGTATTTCAGGTGTGTATTAAAAAAATTATGGAAAGTTTTTTGAGATAAAAAAACTTGTAACAAAAAAACTAGGTTTGATTGATAAATGCAATATATAAAGAAAAGAGATGGAAAGCAAAGATGGTCCTATGGGGTGTGCTAGAATTTTGTACATGATAAATTTTAAATTTGCAAAAAAATTACAAGACAAAAAAATATATGAATTTAGAAAAGATATGAGTTACAATCTCTGAGATTTTCTCAATATCGTAGATAGCTTCCTTGGATTCTTTTCTTCAAATGTTAAAAGAAAGGCATTGCAACTTGTTCTTAGATTGATCATTGACTTTTTCAAATCTTTCACTTGATATGGAAGATTTAAAGAATTAGACGAAGATTTCGACTCTTGATATGATAAAAATCCGAAGATGTTGAAAATTCAAGTTTTAACATGAAGAAGGCTCGAAGTTGTTGAAAATATAAAGCCTTTACAACCTTGAAGTTTCAAGAAGATTTGAGAGGATGAGACGTAACTTGTGTGAGTTTTGATGGAGAGATCTCTTATTTATAGCTGTAGAATAGGGTGTATCACTTTGGATATTAGCCATTTATTTTGTATTCATTAATAAAGACATAATGCTGATAAATATTTCCTTAATTGGTTAGGCTGCAGAGACATGTGACGTGGCATAATTGATTGGATGAACCATTATAGTATATAAGACATATATAATAATAAAATAACTCTAAATATTTTTTCTTAACAAAAAATAAATATTTAGATAGGTATCCATAATCCGCCAAGTCGTAGAGACATGTAACATAACATAATTTGATTGGTGGAGACGCTCAGCATTTTTAATTGGCCGAAACATCTCAACTTGACATGTGAAGAGATATAATTGGTTGCTAAATAGCCAAACTTTCAAGTGTGCATGACATGTAGTAATATCCAATTGAATAAAAATAAGCCATGAAGAATAATTTATAAACGAATAATAATTTTTAAATTAATTAAAATTTCATCATCTACAAATATGTTATATTATTTTATAGATAAGTTTTTGTGAGGCAGGTATAAATAATATAGTAGTTGCCAATAGAATTTAAGATTTGTAATAAAACAAAAAGAAGAGATTAAAATTTATAATGTGGGTAAACCATTTTACCTTCCAAAAGTAACGAATAGTTAATATCATAAAAGTTCTTTTTCTTAACAGACCATAAAAGGGTTTATGATTTATACATACTCGGACGCAAAGTGTGTTTGAATATGAGATTATTTAAAATAATACTATAGCACCTTTTTGTGATATGATATGATAAATATAATATATATATATATATATATATATATATATATGAGATAAAAGGATAATTAATAATTATGTTTATGATGCAAACAAGATAATTTGTAAAATTTTATTTTACAAATTGTACTAACTAAACGGACCCAAAGTGTCCGTGAGGTCTACAAACTTCCGAGCCCCAATGTTGCTATATATCTCGGAAACACTCTTTGAAGGCCCAAAAGTGATTTTGGGACGTTCATATAACTGTCAATTTACGGTCCCTTTAGGCGGTTGTCCTCCGCTCTTCTCCTGATATAGAATTCCCTCCTGAAACGAGTTCAAAAATCCCATTCCATTTTTACACTTTCATTCATGCACATTCCCCATCTATGTTCTGCATTCATCTTCTTTCATATTTCATTTGAGAAGAGCTCAGAAGCTGCAGTTAAAAATTAATCATTTCCAACCCAGATTGCATAACCATTTCTTGATCACCCCTGTTCTTCACCTACTCATTTCTTGATCATCTCTCTCCATTAATAATCAATCTTTCTACTTTCTTCATCCCTTCAGTCGATCAAATACTAATCAGATGTTCCTTCAGCCAAAAAATTGACACTGCTGCTCCTGTTGATTTCTGCGTGCAAAATAAACCCAGATTATAACAACACTCTCTGATCCCTAAAAACAGAGGAAGAAATCCTGTTCTCCTCCTCCTATTAATTTCTCGATCACATCTTTCCAAGAACCATTCTTTTTTGCATTCTTCATTGCATTTACTTGATCAGAAGCTTCTATACTCGTCTTCAATCAAGAACTGCTGGAGTACTATTTTCTGGTTAATCAAATTCTTGGTTTGTGATTCCAACTTCCAAGATGAAACGAATTAAGTCATCTGGGTAATTTTTTTTTTATTCCTGCATGCTAGTATATGTCTTCTCAATTTCACTGGCAGTTGGTTCTTTCAGAGATCTTGTAATTGACTGCTTCTATCTTCAATTGGTTGGATGTTTTTCTGTAGACGAAGAGATTCCAAGTCAACAACACAAGGAGCTGAAAATGATGATCAGAATCTGCCCGTTCAACCGCCGGCAGGTCAGCAATGGGAGGGACTTGCCCATCCGCCGGACGAAGGAAATCCATCAACCGCAAATGTCGGCCAAGTGCGTTCCCCTTCAAAATTACCTCTTAAGAAACGACCAAGGAGCAGGTCCGCAATGGATGGAAAAGGGAAATCCTCTGGACCTCTTAAGAGTGGGAACGAGAGAGGAGTTGGTGTTCGCACAAGAAGCACTACTGGTCTTAAGAATGTGAAAAGAGGCCAAGATGGCAAGGAGAAAAGTTATTTGGATGGTACAGATTCATCGAGTTCAGAAGATGAATCTGAAGAAGATCCTTCACACCGTCGTTCAACATGTAAACCTGCAGGATCATCAAAGAAATATAAACGCTATGAGGATGATGAAGAATATAAAGGCTCCGCTCGACGCAGCGCTAGACTAAATAATCGTCGACGAAGCGCCAGACTTCAATCAGTCAAAGTGGGATGAAGATTGGTGCATTAGTAGCCAAACATGCATGATTACTACTGAGTAAATCAGTTCTTGGATTGATCGAAGCAATATATCAGAGATTCAGAGTCGAAATAGCTCCAGAGAGTAGTCTTACAAGAAGTTAGATTTCAGTTCTTGTTTCCATCAGACAGTTATATATTCTGTAATATTAGTAGGAAGCTGTTATCATTTTTTTTCCTTTTTGATTCCTTCGAGGATCTGAATATTCATAATCTTTTCGTAGAATTTGAAGGTAGAAGTTGATTGATCAGCAGTTTTCTTGTACTAGTGGTTATACTTTATGCTAGTTTGACTAGGGCCAAATGCAAAATCTTTGCGCTAGCTACTAGTACTGATCAAGTGTAATGATGCAATTATGGAATAAGAGTTCTTCTGTTCAGAGAAATACTCTGAATTTGCATGGTGAATCACTTTTTATCTTTTACCTTTGAAGCTTGTATTGGCTGATGATCATTTTTATATATTGTTCATTATAAGAAGGATTAATCTTTTATACATTGACAGTGTATACACCATTACTATTGAACACATGACAACTTATTTGAATTTAAAATTCAAATTCAAATTTTACTCATGTATCATGCACCCAACCATGATAGTGTATGTAAGATTTACTTTTAAAAGAATTGGTTCACTTGATTTTTTTTTTTTTTTTTTTTTTGGGATTTGCATTGTTGATCTTATGGCAGACAGATAGGTGGAAATTTTCATTAATTTGATCTGATAATTGTGGGCTTAGTTGCCAATGTATTTTCTATTTGCATATCAATTTACACTTTCTTTCGGTTTTTGTTCTACAACATATATCGCTTTAGTTTATTTGATGATCATTTTTCAAGTGTCTATAATTGGTTTACTTATCTCTTTTTTTAAGTAAAGTTGGTCTCTTATGGCAAGAGTGAAATTGCCTGATAAATGTCCACTGAGATAAGATGCAGCAGTATTTTGACGAATTATCCAATTAGGATTAATTGGTTATTTATTTTTCTTCGTGAATTAAAAAGTTAATTCAACTTGTGGAAAAATAAAAGGTTCAAGCTCTTTTCATTGTCAGTGTTCTTAAGGCGTCCGTTCTAAATGGAGACTTCTACCAGGTTTCCAGGCCCCTACATCATTACTGCATTCTTAAACCCTTTTCTAGACGAGAACCCAATCACAGTTTGGTTTTTTTAACCTAAGTTTTATCAACAAATTCCCTTTCTGTAAAAGGGATAATTTCAAAAACCTTCCCTCAGGTTTCTGACATTTTCAATGCCATCTCCCAAGATGTTGAAAGTATCACTAACCTCCCATGAAATCTATATCCTTGTAACAATCTACCCTAATTCATAAATGGCAAAAATGAAAAAAAAAAAGATTTTAGGTGTGAGAAGAGCATTTTATTGTAGAAGTGCCCCTCACCTATAATAATAGTTACTTTAATTATTCAATCTAACTTATTTTTTCACTTATGGGGCCATTAACAAAAACAAATCTCATCATTTACATCCAAAAAGTAACAAATTTCAAATTTAATAAAACAAAATTTTTTTCTTACCTTAGGATTCTTGTTTTCACCACAGATCCATAATAATAAGAAGAAACAATAGAATTGAAGTTTTCTCATATCCAATTCCTTTTAATTGTCAAGTACACCATTTAAAGAAAGCTAGCCTAGTATTGAAGCCGTTTTCTAATGTCAAATTAAGTTTTTTAACATAATCAAATTACGGTTACTTTAATTTGTAAACAGATTAATTATTTTCATATTTGAATCCTTCTATTTATCAGGTACATCACATATGATTCTAGTACATTAATAGAAAAAGTGCACCTAGTATTGGGGGTTTTCTTTTTATATAGCAACTTAGTTGTTTTTTCAAATTCTAAATTGTGGTTAATTTAATTAGCAAACATTTTAATTGTTTCTCTCCAAAAATGTGTGTAAAATATCCTATGTTGTAAGGATAGTAGAGTTATCCAGCCATTAGTGATGTAAGCATTGTGTCTCAAATTACTAATAGGGGAGATATTTTCGAAACCTGGGGAGGGTAATGAAATTATTAGAAACCTTAAAGGATGTTTCTGAAATTATCCCTTTGTAAAATCCACCTGCTTTTTTATTTATTTATTTTTTATTTTTTAAATAAAAGCCATATATTTTTTTATAGCCTTTGCATAGACAATGGAATACAAGTCCAAAGATTAGAGGGGAAGGTAGGGATGGGTGAAATTATCCCTTTGACTACTTAACTCTTTATCAAGGCCGTCACTAACATCCAAAAGAGCAATGTAAAAAGTTCTCAAGTTATCGGCGAGTCCATTCATTTCACTTGCATCCCACCTAAAACCAGATAGCACAAGACATTTGCACTAATTAAAAATATCCAAAAGATTTTTGCACAAGCTTTTTATAATTTTTTTTTTGGTGGAAAGTTAAACTAGTCAGTCACTTCCAGTTTTTCGTATTTCTGGAAATTGGTACTCAGGAATTCTTAGCAATCCCTTTATGTCACTGCTTAGTGTTTCCTTGAATTTACCATTAGCATCCACGAATTTGTCAAATCTGCCTGTATTTGGCATGTAGCAATTCATTTGAAATTCCTCAAACAAGAAAAAAAAAACATTTGGTATTAAGGTTTATTAACATGATATCTCTTATACCAATAATTCGATGAGATTCAAAAGAAACTAGTTATGCACCGCAAGAGATATTGAAATGGTGTTGCCTCAACAGGCGAAAATGGACTGCAGCAAATGCAGATATTCTTCTTCATAATTGGTATTTAGTTTGAAAATTTCCTCCAGTTGGTGTTCAATCTCTTCTTCAAAATGATACGAGATGCCGAGTCGTTCCAATTTGTCTATCAATTTCAACTTCTCGGTGATGGTGCAATGTGTAGCCGTTAGCATGCTTCTTACCTCTTCCTTCATTATTTCAGTCTCTTTCGCGTACATATCATACATCTGATATAGCAAATTAAATCACAAATGTAAACCAATAAACAGATAAATAACTCTTGCAAATTTAAATCACAAATGTAAAAATCAAAAGAAACAAATTCGAGCCAAAAAAAATTTGTATCCTCAAGCGACTGGCCAAGTTAGCTCAAGTATCTAGTTACAAACATGAAGATAAAATAAAAGTGTTACGTTCAATTGCATGAGAATTTAGATGACCACCCAAGTGTCTAAAAACTAGAGAGTGGATATTGACGAGGATACAAAAAGATGATTAACATTAAAGAAATCAAGCAAGATGTCATACTGTAATTTTCAATTTTAGGGATATGGAAAACAATCCTAGCCGGAAATTGCTACTCAATTTTGAATGAGTAAATGGACTTCTATGCTAAAACTCATTTACATCAAGAATATTCCACAAAATCACGTGTTGGATTAGCTATTTTTGGGAGTATTTTTGAAAAATTTTACTGTAGCAGAGTTTTTAAAGTATATTTTGGGATATTTTTAGAAAATATTTTGAAATATTTAAGAATAGTAGAGTTTTTAAAATATATTTTGGGATATTCTTTCAAATATTAAAAAAAAATTTAGACTACTTTTTAGAATATCTTTTAGAGTTCTTTTTAAAAATTTTTATATAGTTTTTGAAAAACTAGTAGATCCAAACAGATTAATTGTTATTCCCCTCGGGTTAATTCTTTCTGTGAATAACAGCAAACTTTTGCATGGACCATGGTCCACAGTGGAGTGTAGACTGTTTGCTGACATTAACGTTTGAAAAAAAATATGATGCCATTAAAACAGTTTTTGCAGACATAAGCTTTCAAATATATTGGCTATTACGAGTACCTTGATGTATTAGTATCAATTATTCATCACCAAAGTAATGATGGTTAATCATTCCTTTTCTAGTAAATACTACAACACAAATGTCGCCATCTGTATTTGGTAGTGGGCAATCGGTATTATACCTTCTCTCAACCTTCGTAATTGATAAGTGTTTAATTTGCATACTTTAGTATGTTTTATTACTTATTTTTGGTATGTTTTAGTAGTGGGCAATTGGTATGTTTCTAATGCGAACGTACCAATGTGTTCCAAGATTCGAGTGATTCGAGTCTACAACTTCAAGAACCTCAAGAATGTGTTTTAAGAATATGTTTTAATTGATATTAACCTATATCTACTATTAAATTTGTATTTTATGGTTTAAGTGAGAAAAATTACAATTTTATGAAACTGAGTGGTTAAAACTTTTCATGTTTTATAGGTTTTAATGATTCAATCACCAATCGGAGTGAAGTGAGAATATATTAGATGCTTTTGATAATTTAAAGTGATTTTAAGTGAACATAAAGTGCAAAATTTGAACCTATCGAAATGGAACTGAATCATATGGGTTTGGGTTTAACCTTACCCATATGTGCTTTGGAACTAACTTGGGCGGGATCACTTTGGGATGGGCTTAGATTGATCCTGCCCAATACCCAAATCTATTTTCTATATTTTTTTCCTTTAATTCTTTTTTATTTTTTATATAACTTTAATATTTTTATTTGTTAAATTTCTTTTGATTTTATTGTGAATTTAATTTTTCTGAATTCATTTACACTCTAAAACGATCAACAGTTACTTTAAAAAGACATAACATTTTGGTAAGAATGAACATATCTTCTCCCTGGATTAAACCAAAAATTGAATTAACAAATAAAGGAAAAGATAGATATACAGCCATATTCCAACCTTAACCATAATGTTGTCTGACACAAGGACTAGAAACAAGATTTTTTAGCACCAAATTCATTCTTACTAACATTCTTAAAATTTTCAAAATTTGATACAAAAGAAATTCACATTAAATACTGAATAAAGCTAGCACAGAAACGAAGAAGCTAATTAAAAATTGATAATAGGGTTGCATATAGAAATCTATGTAGATAGTTCAACAATTAGCATAAAATCAACATAAAGGGCGCCAACTGTTGTTAGCAAAGCATTGATTCTTGTAGACACCAAAATTTTATCAATTCATTTTATTTTTATTCTTATCTTTATATTTTTTAAGTTGTTTAAATGAAATCATTTTTACTTAATTGGTTTTCTTTTGTAGAAAAGTGAAGAAAGGAAAAGAAAGAAAATGGAAGTGAAAAAAAAATCAGATTTTTGGAAAAAAAAAAATTAGAGATGAATTTTTGGATAAATGAAATTTTTTGCGAAGATATTTGGGGTCAATGGGTACCCAAGTATTTCCCATCAAATAATGGGTACAATTGGGATGCATCCCATTTTAAACCCAGTATCAAATTACAATACCCATCCCACCCAAAGTCCTTTTGGGCATGGGTAACCTATTGAGACTTGGGACAAATTGCCACCTCTACATAACCTGCTTGTCCAGAGTATATGAACTAAAACTGTCACCCCAGATGTCTTCCGGGAAGTCCGAGAAGGGAAGAGCAACCTGGGTTTGGGACATATGGTTTCAGATGATAAGGGTTGAATAGAACTTACATCAAAGCTAATTATTGGTATATTGAATTGGCGATGAAATAACAACGTAGGACTGACTATTTATAGAGCAAAAACAATAAGATGTTGGAAGCCGAATATATTCCTTAGGGAGTAAATTCCAATATTCAATATCAAAAAGTGACGAAGCTAGTTAAAGTGTACAGTTTATCTAACAATAAGGAAATAAAAAAGAATTTGTCCAACCGCTACCAAGTGGCAGCGAGCACCCTCCTAAGGATGAGTTTTCATATGTGGTCTGTTAATATTATTCACCTTTCAAATTTTAATGTCACCTCAATCTTCATGAAAGTTACAAAACTACCCTCATCAAGTACAAATTGTGGTGATATTTCATTTGACAGGAGAAGGGTAAAATTAGTATTTTATCGAAAAATTGCTTTCGCATCAAAGTTTTAGCTTCATTGTTATGATTCACCTTCAAGTGTTAGTATTTTGGAAGAGGGAAGTAAAATGAGCATAGTTTGAAATTCAAATCGTAAGTTCAATCTATATTATGTACACTAACTAGTGCCACTCGATTGAAGTTCAGGAATTAGAAATACTAGATTCAAATCTTCCATTACCTCTTCTCGTTTCTTAAATTCCATGTCACTAGTGCTACTCGTTGGAAAACCTATTTCCAAAAGAGCTCCTATTTAAGTAGAGGGAGACATTGCTACAACAACACAGAAGTGGAAAGGCTTAATCGACTAATAAGCAAGAGTTCCAGCAATTAAGGTTCAATGTACTTTGTTTTTTCATGCGACAAGACTGCAGCACCTACTACACGGGGCCGAGCAAATCGTTTAGAGGATCTTAGGAAATTCCAGTACAAGCACATACAAACAGTCAGCCCTGGATTCGACGGTACTTTTCCCTGCGCCTGCATACGTACAGGTGCCATAAATAACCTTTTTAAGTGGTTTTATATCTATATCATGTTTTTGCTGTTGTCTTATCTTTCGATGAGATCAGCCTGTGATTGGGGGATCTGCGTTATGGTACATTCCCTGAGTCAGATAATTAATGTGCTGATGCAGGGGGTATTTAACTGGTAAGTAATTGTTTTTAGTTGGATGTGGATCGTTACTATCATTTTTGCACTTAATTGTTTGGACGACAAGTAATAAAAACTCTCTCAAGAGTTAAAACTATCAATGTTATTAATTGTGGATTATTAATTGAGGATTGACATTACTACTAGACTGAACATGTCATATCTAATTAATGCGTTTTTCAAATGAGTATCCATTGGATACTCATTAACACACCTAAATTTCACCTAATTTATCTTATATATATACGCACACTAACAATTACTATTCTCTCTTATATTTATATACTTTTTCTAATTAATCTTATTTTCTAAAAATCTAATGTCTGAAGTACATTTTAGCGGGTGTCCATCAGACAGACCCATAATTAATTTCAAGAATGATAAATACCAATTCATTTGTGTAGAGACACTTTGACATACATATAAATACTTGTTAGAGAAAAAATTTGGTGAACGTGACTCAAAGGAGAACATCATGATGGAAGTCTCACTATTCTATTATTTGGTTGTTCTTAACTGCTATTACACTTGTGATCACTAGACTTTAGACATCATGATTTTTTTTATACAATTTTGTATTTTATCACTACAACATACTTTTGCACTAACCAAAAAAGATATGTTCGTGTTATTAGGTATATCATGAAGACGTATGATTAATGATCAATAAGGAGAGTATCAGAACTAGGTCATGATTTATATGTAGACTAAGCCAATCTACAGGTAAAGAACATCAAAACTCAAGATGTAGATGGGACACTGGATAAAGTAAAATCTCCAGAGCTTTTCAAATAAATGTTACCCAATCCATAATAGATCACCAGTCCTCTCAACAGTTAGTATAAAGAATTGGGAATAAATAAAAACCCTGGATGGGCGTTCCTAATTATTGTCTTATGAACAGGACAGGAGTTATATTCGTCCAGATTTTGGGGCCTGAGTAGAACTATCACTTTTTATTTTGGATTTTTCAAATAGTTAACACATGTAAAGTATATCTAATTTAATCTATGATAATGGGATTTTATTTCTTTGGTTGATGATACTCCATTTTCTTTATGGACTTTTCTAGAATTTTTCAATCAGATGAAGTGTCATTTCTCTTTGTACATCAATTATGCATGGGGACTGTGAGTCTTGTAAAAACTTTCTCGGGCTAACTTTCTTTAATTTCCATGTCTAGATTGTTTGTATGTTGTTCTATATATGGGTAGATTATCTTAAAATAAAAAGAATCTATGATGAAGCTGATAAAAAAAAAGAATAGGACACTATAAAAAAATATATTATCATTTATTCCTATATATCTAATAGAGGAGATTTATGTCTCTTTTATTTATATCGCATTGCTTTCCAGTTTCTTTTTTGGGTAGGAAATAAGAATCATATAATATTAAGAATTTTTATAGGAAATAAGAATTGATATATATCCAAACAAAAAAGAAGCAAGCCATGTAGGAAACTACTTGCCGTCTCGTTAAGCCACGTAGGAAAGAGAAAATATGAAGGGATAAGTATGAGAATACAACTTTATTATATATATATATGATAATGAAATAGAGGAGAGAATACATAATTTAGTTCCCGCCAAGATAGAGATGCCCACCTAATCAAATTTATAAAGGCCATAACATCTATTGATGAACAGTCAGAACCAATAACCAGTTTTTGCTAATTAAACAAAAGACTATTTTGAGAAAAGTAGTAAACCCTTATTTTATATCCAAGTTGCCTATGGTGGGCTATCATTTGTAGACCTAACGTATTTACCATAGTTGTCAAAATCGCGATCCGGATCGTAGGATCGTACGATCCTACGATCCGGATAACCAAAATCGATCCGGATCGTATGCAGAGTCGCAAATCATATTAATTTTTTGCAGGATCGCATAGAATCGTAGCAGGATCGTGTAGGATCGTTCAGGATCGTTCAGGATCGTATAGGATCGTAGGATCGTAGGATCGTACGATCCTACAATTTTTTGTAAATTTGTGAAATACGAAGCTCCATTTTGCAAATAAATGAAAATATTTGTGGTATATTTGTAATTTATCAAAGAATTGCAACCTTTAATTGCAATTAAGAGCTTTTGGTAGGATCTTACGATTCTACGATCCGATCCTACGATCCGATCCTGTGAAACTAAAATCGATCCTACGTAGGATCCCGATTTTACAAACCTTGGTATTTACTGATTACTACTAATAAGCCGGAAGAAAAGTACTCGACATGTTAGTCCATACGGAGAAAGAGATGCAGTCTTCATGAAAAGTTTAAAGGCCGTAAAAATCATTGATGAACCATCGGAAAACGAAAGTTCGTTTAAGCTATGTAAACAAAAGAGACCTCAGAAGCCAAACCAAAACTATGAAAGGATAGGGGTATTGAAGGGCGGCGTGTGATAAATACGAATGAGATTGGTAAAATTTGACATTTTGAGTTTTTGAACATACGAACCAATTTCAATTATGAATTCAACAATGTCCAATTGTTTACGATTTCAAATTAAAATCAATTTCAGTAATGAAATAACACATTACTGTTTATCACATAGGCAACAGGTCAGAGATAACTACAAAATCTAATAAATATTAAACAAGGGCTTGAAGTCAACAGTGATTGGGAATGGAAGAATAAAATCAGCACTAGTAAAGCAAGTTTCATTTCTTTAAGGACAGCACTGCGGTCAAAATTATAAAAAAAGATAAATATACTCCAACCCTAATATTCTGTTACCAATCGATACATTCTTCAATTCTTTTGAAACTCAAGCAACATAGTGAAATAAATAGTATATAATTTTCATAAGGGATAATTTCAGAAACCTCCCTTGAGATTTATGACAATTTTAATGAGATCCCTTGAGGTTTCAAAAATTACACCTACTTCCCTTGAATTGACACTTTTGGCAATCAAACCTTAGACTTGGTCAATAATTTAAATGAAAAGCCTCAAATGCCCTTAGTTTATAAATTTTGGGTTACTTATCCCAAACCATTATAAAATAATTTAACATATATGTAAAGGAAGAGTGTCAAGTGTCTAACACAAATATTGTAAGTGAAGAGTGTCAAGTTTCTAATACTCATTTATTATTTGATAAGTAACAATAATAGTTTTTATTATTATGATATGATACTTTTCATGGTACTTTATAGTGGATATATATTGCTTTTAAGTTGAAGAAGAAAGTATCATCATAATTCTTTTAGAGTTTGTGGATTTTTAGATTAGTAGAAATATCATAGTTTGGTACTAGTTTTGGTCAATTTCTTTTTGAGTTATTGATATTTTTGATACCCAAAAAAATCCAAACAAACAAGATTGACAAAAAAAAATTTGTCACATTCAAAGTTGTTAAGGAAAAAAAATGTCAGAAGTCCAACATCTAGTAACGATAGAGGTTACGGTCAATATTAATAGTTCTATTGTTTTACTACAAAAATATAAAAAGGAGAAATAAGAAGAGAAAAGAAAAGATTAAACAGTTATAAAAACCGATTTTTTGTATAAGCATGCCCGCCCAACAAGAGAGTTTTATTAAAATTTTAAGCCTACTATTGTCATTTTAAATAGGAAAGAGAGGTAAGTATAATTTCTAAAACCTTGGGGGAGCTCAATAAAATTATTAAAAACCTTAAGGGAGGTTTCTGAAACTATCCCTTTTCATAAATTACTGTGCGGGCTCGTTCAATCAATGTAAACTTCGAATTTAGTGTGTATTTGTGAAGTTAAAACAAAGGCAAAAAAGAAAAGGGGAAGATGGATGGATACTACGGGTCTCTCTTATTTAAAATGAATTAACTTGGCACACGTCACAAGGGGTGTATTTTTCTTTTTTTGTCGACACGATAAATTTTATACTACAGCTACTCCTACTCTATACTAAAAGGAGGGAGGATTTAAAGAGTAGTAAACCACCACTGGTCCAGACGGGTACGTTACTAGAGGGAGGGGGATTTAAAGAGATCAAGGGAAACCTAGGGATTTAAAGAGATCAAGGGGAACCTAGTAAACCACTCACCTTTAAGTCAAGGAAAACCTAGTGAATCACCACCGGTTCAGACGAGTGTCTACGTATCTGCTGACGAAATTTTCAAGAAAGCCTGAATATTAAAATGCAGGTCAAGGGATTTGATCTCTTAATCTACACCTAAATAGAGTTTTAAACCTCTTTTGGTGGCCAACAACTCTAGGAATAGTTGGTTCATGTATGTGTGTGTGTGTGTTTTGCTCCTTTGGAAGTTATATGCTCTCACTTGAACCAAGGCACGGAAAAAGGAAAGCAGCAAAAAATTAATAACAAAAGTATAGTGACATGTTTGTCTTTTAGATTGTTTTCACAACACAATTATACAAGAAAGCAAAACCACAATACTGGTAGGGGTATCTTTGTCATTGCCTTTGCTTTGATAGCATGATTATGTTGACTAATGATTAAAAGGAGTTAATTGACACACACTTAGAGATGGATATTAAAGTTAAAAGTATAATTTACTTTTAGGTAGCATGAATGTGTGGTACTGGAAGGGGTAAAGTGACAGAACAATAAATATTAGAGACTAAAGTGCAATGTAAAACTGAAACTAAAGGTCAACAAACATTAGTAGGTTTTTCTTTTTTTTTTTGAACTGACGGAACAGTAAATGTTAGAGACTAAAGTGCAATCTGAAACTGAAACTAAAGGTCAACAAACATTAGTCGGGTTTTTTTTCTTATTTAACTCCAACATTTGTAGGTTATGAAAGAAGGTGATCATGATCATCGTTTGTAGGCTATTCCCAATATCATTTTAGTCAAACTTTTTGGACGAAATTTTATAGATTAATTTTCTATACACTAATAATGTATGTACTATTAAATTAATTAGATGTATGACAATGAACCTAAATTTATATTTAAATTTTAAATTTTACATATGTATCTTTCATCTAATCATAATAGTACATGTAATGTTAGTACACACAAGATTTATTGAAATTTTATATGATACATTTGTCTGTTAGGCTAATTTTGCCTATACCTCATATACCGAGACTAGTATCATGTCTTGGTTACAATTTCTGAGTCGTTTCTCGAGCACAATTTAGGTCATGACCCTCGTGGAATTTATTTAATCAGTTGTAGAATTAGAAAATGCTAAATGTATTTCTTCATTATCTGACAAGAGATTTGAGTTGACTTGCAAGAGCCAATTAGCGCATGGTCACATGATTCTTGCCCTTCCAGTTGAGACGTTCCCGAAACATTGCCACCAAACTATATACCATTTGTTGAATGGAAAGTCGCTAAATTCAGAAGCCAAAGTCTGAAGAAAAACATCAGTGTTCGTGGTGCTTCTACTCGTCCTTGCCATAGGTATCAACGCTCTCTCTTGCCATTCTTCAATTTAATTAAAATCACCCCTTGCAAGTTGCAATAGGTGCTTCAACATTTTTGCTTGTCAATTACTAATAAATGTGTATAATATGCAGCTTTATCGTTGCCCAACATGGAAGCAACATGGGAAGAAGTCCGGAGTACTGCGGACGAAGTTGTGGGCGCAGATCTGAACTTAGAAATTGCCGCACCCGGGATAGATGACACCACAGATGTGCAGGATTTGAAGGCAGATCCCAACATAAGAGTGGATGCAGATGTGGACGCAGATGCGAGCGCAGATACCCACGTAGGTGTGGACGGAGATGAGAGTGCAGAAGTGGCCTCGCAAGCCGACTCAACTGCAGACGCAGATAATGACTCACAGGCCAACGCAGCTGCGGACGCAAATGTGGACGTACATCTGCATGGCTAATTTGTGTGGGAAATCCGGCAGTTGAAAGGTGATTACTTGGGATCGAGGCCGTGCAAGAAGTTGTGACAAGTTGGTGTGCAAATTTGTGTTTTTTGGTTTTGTTTTAAATATTTGTGTGCAGAAGTAGAAAGTTTTATATATATATATATATATATATATATATATATATATATAGCTGAAGTTTCACGTGTACGTGGTTATTTTATTATTTGGCGTTTTACCCTTTTTTTTTCCCTATGTTTGTAGTTTTGATATCCAATGTAAACCGAATTGTGGTTTATGTAAACCATGCGATCCCATTTGGATTACTGTTTTTTGAAATTTTTTAGAAAAATATATTATAATGATTTGATATATATAAGTTAAAAAATTATTAGAAAATTTATTCACGAAAAATATTAAAAAAAAATTTGAATAAAAGTTGCAATCCAAACAAGATAGTATTGCTGTCTTCACCATGCATACATAGATTGGCTTGAAGAAATCTTTTGTTAAGAGAATGAAAATTGCGAATGGAAAAAAAGTTTTTTGGTTTAAAGGTAAATTTAACCTTATAAATGAAGAGATATTAAGTTGCAAGGTGCTCGGTCAATATTGATCCAGTGTGTACTGAGTGGCATCTATCTCTACTGGTTTAATGTGTTTATCCTCCCTAAAGCAGTTATTCATAAGATTGATAGTATGATGGCATCTTTTCTGTGGTTTGGCGATCTGAAGTTATAGCACAGCCTCTAATTGCAGTTTCTATTGATAATCGGGCTGCTACTTCCTTCTGGTTTGACTCGTGGCACCCGTCTGGCTACCACTATGGTTCGCAATATTCGCCGATACCGATACGTATCGGCCGAGTCGTATCCGGAACGGAGAAAACCGTACGATACTGATTTCATAATCGCGGACATTATCATATCTACGACGACTCGCTCTAACTCGGCTAATGTTGGCCGTTTCGAATCCGTATACATGATATCGACAGATATATCCGAATCAACTCGGAGTCGACTTGGATATTTTTTAAATTGTGTCTTTTTGGTATTTTCTAATTTTAGAAAATTTTTTCCAAATTTTTGAAAACTTTCATGTGCTATAATGTGCATATCACCCGATATTCAACCGATATGCTGCGACGGATGTAGAACAACCGACACCGCAATGCGACCACTACCCGCGATGGCGAACCATGGCTACCACCACAAGTGCTCTGTCTCTCTTCTCAAGTTTTTGGGGCAATCCACTAAATCTAAGGTTGTTGATTTCATTGAAAATGATAACTGGAGTTGGCCACAGGGTAGGAGGTGTAACTCTTTAAGTTTCGGATTTCAGAGATGCAACTCCTCTCTTAAAGCATTTGTACAGGGAAGATCATGTTATTTGGTTAGGCTCACTACGAGTGACTTTTCTGTGAAGTCTGCAATGAAGAAACTTTTTTCTTCTGGACTAAAGGTGGAATAGCATAAACGTGTCTGGGGCAAAGGGTCTACTCCTAAGTTTACTTTCATCCTGTGGATGGCAATTCAAGGGAAGCTGATGACAAAGTATAGGCTGTGTAGATGGGGGACTGCAGAACGTGTCGCGACAATGTGTCCTGAATCCACTGATCACGTCTTCTTCAAATGTGATTTTTGACATTCTATCTGGCATAAGATTCAAAAAAATGTGCATGTTGTATAGAGGGTGAAGCTATAGTGAAGGTGCTGCAGATGATTTGTTATTCTTGGCCTCAAGGTCCTCGGACTGAAGAAAACCTGGAGTTGATATTGGAGTAGGGAATTGATCATGGATGTACTTTGAGCTGATTCTATTGATTTGTTTCATTGTGGTTGTATACACTCAAGGATAGGTACCTTTTGTAAAGTTTTCTCAGATCAATAAAATGCTACTTTGCCTAAAGAAAAAAGGTGCTCCGTCAATATAACTTCACCAAAAATCTTCTAGAAAGATTATTTAGGTTTATGGTTATCCTCTCTTAATTCATCCTTCTTTTTATTGTCCCTTTCTCTTTCTTTTCCTTTAATATTTTTTATGAAATTTTGCAATTTGTAGTTTCTATTGATACTCATCCATGATTTCAGTTAATTATGTTGAAAGGAGTACGTGATATTTAGTACACCAAGTACATGGTTTCAGTTTCAAACATTTTACAAGTGCTTAAGAATATTAATTTTTAATTTATATAAATTGAGATTTTTCAATTACAATTGAGCATGTAAATAGTAATGTCTACGCATTTCAAGTTTCTAAAATAAAAAGTCTCAATAGTTTCCAAGATGGAACATGCAATCGTAATAACCTTTTCATATAAATATCTCTCATTTGATTAAGTGTAAATTAGTATTAAAAATAGTTCAACAAAATAAAGATAGTAGGCTCATCAAAGAAAAGATGAAAAAATTATTTTAAAGCAACTTCAAAGAAACATAAATATTGGAATGATATAAACAAGAAAGAAATTTCTCTATAAAACTAACATAAAGAATAGGGTATATAATTTCGTTTCTTTAGAAAAGATATTATTATTCTTGCTTTAATTATGTAGAAAAATAATTTAAATGCAACAAAAAGTTTTGGTTTAATGTATCCAAACTAAGGACATTAATTTCTAATATACATATAAGGTGTGGATTTAGCCCTCCCAAAAGAAAAAAAAAAAGACTATAGGGATTTGGTCTAGCCATTTCTTAATAGCTAATTTCACTTCATGACCCACTCTTTTTAATGATACAATGTCTCCACAGTACTGTGACTCGTTTTCATTTAATTAACTTCCCAATTTAAAGCAAAAAAAAAAAAAAAGAAAGACTATAGGGTTAGGGCTAGCTCTAATTCTAGATTTGGCTTCTTGCAATGGCTTTTTATGCCTAACATTTCTGAATCAAAGACTTTTGCCAACAATAGGTAAATCCTTCACTCTAATTTACCTTAGCAGTTTGTAAATTTTTGTGCTTATGCCCTTGCTATAAATGATTTTGCCTTAGAATAATCATATTCAACTAATAACTAGCTCCTTTAACTCTAAACCCTACTGCACTGTTAATAATTCTCAGAAATTATTATAGGTTACTGAATATTATTTTTGGAGAAATTGACCTATATTAGGCTAAATTAGATTATAAGAATTCTATCGTTGCGACAAAAAAAAAAAAAAGATTGTAACTACTTGTATAAAAAAAATAAAATCCTTAAAGAGATGGGAACATCACAATTGCTGGAATCACCATCAGACAAAGGGTGGATAAGGATAGATCCATTACAACAATAAACATATCAAAAATTGTTCTTGTTTCAAGATAACTACATGAATATTATGATGTATGATAACGTAAAAAAAGGTAATGATAAGTGATATATGACGATACAAGAAAACCCTTATGACTATTATATATACTCCATCGTCTACCATCTGAAATTATATATACACATATTTGCAATTGTCCATTAATCTTTTTTTTTTCGAAACGATAGGTGATTTTATAAAATATCAAAGTTGTACAATTACAAACAAATACTCGATGGATCTATACAATTGGTATCTTGAACACTAACGAATCCAAAGATCCTCATCTTGAATTATACCTAAAACATATGAACTAATCCTATTAGATATGTGATTATAGCAATTGTCCATTAACTTGCTTAGACCGATCTTCGACTAGTTTTGGTTTTTGAAAATTGCTTTTTCCATTTCTCTTCCAAGCCGGCAAGTACCCTTTTAAGTTCAGTCTATTGATCCCTTTGTAAACCATGCTGTCTATACAACATGATGTGTTTTCTTGTATGATGATACACCACCAACCATCACTTTTCTGATATCATTACAGCATATGACTAGAAAATATACCACATGGTCTAGAAGTTCTTAGATTAAGCCTAAACAAGTAAGCAATCTTATAGTTGGCAGTCATAATTAAATTGGCTAAACATTGCTAGTTCCTGAGACAGTTACTGCTTTGTGACAGTTGATTTAAAATAGTATCCATCAGCAAATGATTTGAATCAAATGAATCAAACGAACATCAAAGGGAAGAGAACCTATTGAACATAAGATGATCGACCACACTTCAATAAAACCTTTAATGCGATGAATGCACCAAGAAAAAGTAACAAATACTGCCTTTGAATATAAGGGCCTTTCTCTGCTGCAATTACAGAGATTTGTCAGGTACTTCTGGATCGTCTGCGATTGTGAAAATAATCGCCTTTTTCATCCATTACTTTCATTTTCAGTTCATTTTTGAACTATGCTTACATTATTTTACACATTTGTTATTTCTGAATACATGCATAATATCGCAAGCCTATGGCTTCAACCTAGATCGTCTAGCAGACTGGATCAGGAGGTTCTCCATCAGATACTTGAAACAAGCAGAAGTTAATCAAGAGATTGCTTGCCAGGAAATTACCATATCTTCTGTCTGCATAACAAAATTGTGAGCTGCCTCAAGAGGATAACCTTCTAAACCACCACCTACTTTAAATCTTGATTAAAAGGGTAGGAATGATTCTTCCCTGTGATCCTGCTCCTAGAATTTCTGGGAAGCTGTCTTGATGGGGGCCCAAATATCTGCACCATTACTGCTGGCAACCCCAACCGTACATGAAATCGGTACAAGACACAATCCCCTGCTTCTTAAGCTATACGGCTCTTGTTCCTTGAAAATGAACAAGTCAAGGAAGGTATTAGTCTTTAATGGAAACATTATGCCAAAGAAGCAAACTTTATAAGACCTAAGCTAAGAAGATAGGACAACATAACAAGAAAATCCAATGAGAACGGCATCCTTGCAGTTCACCATTGTGTAATGTAACAAAACGATGGATTTTGCTGTAGTTATGTAGATTTGCAGCTTTACATGCAACATATACTCGTCAAAATTCAGCATTCACCATTGATTACACATGCTATAATGCGATTAAATAATATGCAAGACTCTACAGCAAAATCATATGCCCTGACAGGATAATACCCGAAAATCAACTGAGCTTGACAAGGAAACTAGAATGTCTAGCTATTTTTGCTCACCTGTGCTGTAGTTGTTGGTGTATTACAAAGATAAGGTGAACTCAAAACCTGAAATCAACACAAGCAGCAAAGGCTTTAGGTCAGAATCTTCAAAAAATAATCCAGTCAAATTGGAATTTATCACTCAGTCGTCCAATACAACATAAGTATCTATGCAAAAAACAAACAGAAGTCGGTCATCTGCGGTTATCTACCACATCTTGATGGCAAATAAAAGTACCTAAATATCTCGGAACTCAAATACATACTTGGTTATCTGTAACTATCTAACATTAACTCTTCAAGGCAAGTAAAATTACTTAGCATATAGGAAATAGGATACACATAACCAATGTATGTTGACTACGACTTGTATGCAAGACATGCAGGCTGGATGTATAACATACTGAGAAATAGGAACTGAACTACAGGGACATTACTGGCATATTCAAAAGATTCTATGATAGAAACCTGCAGTTAACAAACATCCTACCAAAAAGAAATTTAGCGGGAGAAGTTCAGATTATCTTTTAGGGATCTATCATTCAGACGAGCCGAAGACACGTGTTTCCTATCCAGTAAAAATGGAGAATAATATTTGGAGGGCATGATATGTAGAGAAGGGGGGGGGGGGGTGACACATTGTTCCTTCATCAGCTGCACATGGATATTATCAATTGTAGCTCCTTCCTTTACTCTAATGCTAAGAGCTGAACAAGTACTCAAAATGCTAGGAAATACATTGAGCAACCCCATGCATGACTTAAATCAGGAACAGGACAACTCTATGCTTTCCACTACAAAATTGGATGTTTAAAATTTTGGTTGTCTTATATTGTTATCCGTAGATTCAGCAGACAATTAGTTATGACTGTGTGTGATAAACAACTAATGCATAATCATAGCATTAACTTGGCACTACCCATCCTACAAATCCAATTCTTATCAACCTGCATAAGTGAATTATTAATTTCAACCACCAGTATACTTAATGAACACCACAATGATTAAAGGCAGGAAAGGTAAGATTGAATTCATAATGTAACCAGAATACACCCAACAAAACTGTGTTGGCATACAAGTAGATTTTAGCATTTACTTTCAATCCTGATTCTCATATGAAGATACTCAAGATCAGTATGAAACCAGCTTAGAGAAAATCTCACTTACCATGCCTGCTAAATAACATCATCCAGCAGTATAATCCACTTACAAAAAAATGAAAGTGCAATGATACTTAAAAAGATTTCGAATACAAATGGATGATTACTCATATCCTGCCCGTGACAGATGCATAAACCACACACAGGCAAAGCTGATGCAACAAATTAGTCCACAGATTAAGAAAAGTAGAATGTTCAGATGAGTAATTGAAAAATAAGGTAAAGACCAACCTTAACTTGTTCTTGGAGAAATCTGATGTAATCCATTGCATCTAGAAGGACAGACGCTGTATCAGTCTGCAGGGTAAGAAAAATAGGCTATATAAATTTTGAGATCTTTTAACAGAACTTATGCAAGGTAAAATAAAATCCAATAATGTCTTCTCCAAGATAAAATATATGTTTGAACTTCTTTGACTTCAGTTCTATCCACTTTCAGTGTCCATTTTAAGATTTTATCAATGGCAAGAAATGAAAATTTAGCCACGGAAATTTTTCACCAAACATATGATACATAACATAAATGTTCTGATGGTAAATAATCATGTCCTATTAAATATACTGTTGTCAAAGCACACCTTCCCGTAAGGTGAGACCAGCTGTTGAAGTGCAGTAATCTTTTCACCCACCTTCTCTTTCTTTTCCTAGCCCATCAAAGAAAGCATAAATTAGAGTGGGCATCTGAGAACATTTTAAACAAGCAATTCAACTAGAACTTGAAATTTCCATTCAATGGGCAAGTTACCTACAAGGACAAGGTAAATGTATTCAGACTATAAGATCAACTCCAATCAACTTCAACAACCTAATAAGACCACATATTATCTAGAAGTGCTCAGTAATTTCTAGACTGACTACAAGTATGGTTCCTCACCTGTGCTAGTCATCTTCTCTATGAAACTAACTACTAGTTCAAAATAGAGAAACAAGTTAAACTATGCATGCTTTTCCCGTGTACGAGCACATGCACACATGTATGCAGTGTTTACAACTTATACATAGAAGAGGAAGGCAGATGAAAGATGAACCTTGGAAAGAACAGAAATATCAGCCTTATGTCGCTTTGGTGTCAAAGATGCAAGACTGCTTTGATCCAAGGAGACGGGGCATCTTTTGTGTTCCATCATCATTACTCCTTCAGATTTTGCTCCCTAATCACAAAAGGCAAAGAATATTAGCAGGGAAAGTTAAAATGAAAAGGAATACATACATGTATCTGACCAAAACAAGTCCCACTATGTAACTACAAAGGCAAATTCTAAGCCCATAAGAAACTTTCCCAACTCTAGACTGTTGAATAAAACTCAAAACCAAATTTAGTATCATTGAGACTGTCCTGTCCACAAGTTCCATTTCTTCCCATCCTATGTGAAACAAGTCCCAAGCAGAAACTACTAAAATACATATAAGGCACCTTGATAATCAATTATAGTGCTATTGCCTCCACAACTCAGGAAGCCAATACATTACTAAATTATGTACCTTCTGCAAGTTTTGGTCAGATAACCCCAAAGCAGAGTGAAATAACATAAGCAATACAATCAACTGATTCCCAGAGCAAATCAATAATTAGATCCCCCATAAATTCAAAGATAACTCAGAGCTTTCAAAGAGGCCTACATCAAAGTCTGAAAACACAAGGATTAAATCTAAGAACAACTTTCCTCATCCAAAGGTGCCTTATGCAGATTTTGCTTAAATAATAAAAAAGAAATGTCAAAATAACACGTTAAGTCCAATCTAATCATATGATTCTCATCTAATTATTCCCTCCCTGCTCATTTGCCATGTTTATGCTTTCGTCTTTACTTTCCTCATTTGATAGGCAAAGAGGAGAGAGTAGAGTGGGAACTGGAAAGAAAATGTGCAATTAGATTCCGCTGTGTGCTCAAAACTGTCAAGTATACAGGTTGCAAACATTAATTGATTGTAGAACTTATCTGCCATAAGAAAACGTGTTGACAAATTGACTTATGGCTCAATTATTTTAAGGAACATTCTAGGTAGATAGAGTCGTACAATATGGACAAGCAAAGAGTCACCATGCAACCTCATGACAATTCTACAATCATATTTTACTATATGCAAAACAGGAACCAGCAAGCATCATCACTATAAATAACCATTAGATTATTAAATCAAAGCAAGCATGTACTTAGTTTGGTCAAACAACCGTGCTGATCTACAGAAAACAAAAGTTGCACACCTAAAACGTATTTTATCAAGTAAATACAAGAAGATTACATACCAATGTAGGCTCGCAAGCAGACAAAACCTCCCTCAATTAATTACTACTACTAATATTTTACATGAGTAGACAATTAACTCCAAGAAAGCCCAATAAAATACTAATAATTTTCTTCAGTTCACATAATTCAAAAGATTGCTTCTGAACCATGAACAACTGAAAACACACCATATATTAGATTCTCCGGTAGGGATGCAGTATAAAATTCTTAATCAGAAAACGCCAAACCACCAAAATGGTTCCTATTCCTTTTCTCAATCAAGAACCTTTCTCTGCTTTTGGTCGATTAGAACCATAATTTGTTCAAATTTTTTGGCTAATCAACTAAACAAAAATATATTATCTAGATGATACTAGTAGTGTACTATACGATCTTCTTCTAGCCGAGTCTATAATGACTCCGTAATCTGTTTAGTTCCTTTATTTAATGTGATCAAGGACAACTGAACTAAAACAAACAAATAAACTTTTGTGGGCCCAAATTCAGTATTCTTTAACTCTTATGACTGCATAAATGCAACCATTTCCGTGTGCAATCTTCTTTATGCCTTTAATAAATACCCTCTCATAGTAATCACTTAATACCAACAGATAACTTCTTAATCTATGCATTCATACATACATTAAATAACAGCGCTGACTCAAAAACATCTTAAAGTTCACAAATAACCAAAAAACAATATAGCAAAACCATCAAATAAAAAATAAAAAACTCTTCCAAAACATAAAAGTAAATCAAAATCCCATCTAAAGAAAAAGGCTACCTCGATAGCAAACTCTGCATTACAAATTTACAATTGGTCTCAAAAACCTCAACTTTTCTGGAAATTCTTCAAAACCCACTTCAGAAATTCACTTAAATCAAAGCCTAAACACAGCATAAACTTTCCATCTCTCAGTATTTCAATCAAAATTTCATCCAACTTAAAAAATCAATAAAATCATCAAGCAAAAAGTCACCACAAACAGAAATTCTGGGATTTTAGTTTAAAGAAGTTACCTTGACATCAAACTCTGCATTACAGTGGCGATCAAAAGCCTCAGCTTTACTGGAATTTCTTCCGAACCCACTTCAGAACTTCACTAAAATCAAAGGCTAGAAACAGAGCAATCTTTATCCACCTCTTTTTCTTTCCCCTTTTTTCTAGAAAACGTATTTCACTGCTTTTCTTGGATTAAAGGGTCTTCGGGATTTGTGCTAGTAGTAACAAAAACAAGCTATCAAGCTGACACTGGCAGTAAAGAAACAACCAAAAAAGAGAGAGAGAAACAAAGAAAGAAAGGAAAAAGGGATCTTCTTTTTACTTTCTTGTCAAAGAAAACTCTTCTGTTTGCAGCAGTCAGCAGAACAAAAATAAGCTTAAAAGCATGGAAGAACACTAGAAAGGAATGAAGGGAGGAAGGAGGGAAGGAGAAGAAGTGGAGTTTGAAAGGGGGTTTTATAGAGGAGAAATTATGCAAGGTGATTTAATGGAAGAGAGGGGAAAAAAATGAAATTGATTGGGAAAAACATAGAAAAAGAAAAATACTATATATTATTTGACAGCTAATATACAACCACTCAAAATGGGAGTGGTTAGCTGAGGTCACCACCTAGTCTTTCTTTTAAACTGTGGTTGAAAATGACAAGAAGTGATGTAACTATGTAAGGGCCAAGGACTAAGGCTGGCTTGGCTTTACATTTTATTTCTTTTTTATTTGGATTCTTTTTGTCAAAAGTCTAATTTTTTATTAAGGTTTTTATGTATAATAGTTAGAATATGATTTTCAAGATTATTCATTGGCTTTTGAGGATGTTTTGGATGATTTCACTTTTTGCTTTTGACTAGAAAAGTTAATGGAAAAAAAAAAGTAACGTAACTTAAAGTTCTTACTATTTTGTTACTTAAAAAGAAGGTTCCACTAAATTCACAATTCAAGATGACTAATGATGTTTGTGAGATAAAAAATTAATTAAAAAGATAAAAATTAGTTGGAACAAATAATAAGAAAAAGTTTTCTGTAATCACATTTATAAATGCACGGTCATGGTGGAGAAATTTTAGAAAATAATCGGTTACCATAATTTGCAAAAAAAAATAATAATCAAATATTACTTAATTTGGATCATAAATATAATTTTCAACTAATTTTTAATCTCATTTACATTACATTACAAAAAGTGTTAGAGTATTTCTCTAAATAATTTTTTTTTCAAATAATCTCCTATCCAAATATATCCATTGCTCTCTTATAAAAATCGTACAACATAAAAAATGAATAAATAGATAGATAGATCAATGAATATTACCATATCAGTTAGTTAAAAGAACACCAGAAAACAGAAAGAAAGAACCAAAGAAGAATAAGAAGAAATAAACTTCACATCTCAAGCTGACTAAATAGGGTATTTAGTGGTAGATTCATGGTAGAAGCGTGGTGTTAATTAACATTTTTGGATGAGGAGCAATGGAAAATTCTAAAATTAGCGTAGCAAACAAATTTTCTTACACTTTTTTTTTTAAGGTAACAATATTTTTCTCTTACTGTCCAACCCAATCCTCCCCTTCCACACTAGGACTGCAAACGAGTCGAGTCGAGTCGAGTTTTGAGCTAATCGAGCCGAGTCTCGACTAAATTTTACCAAGCTCGAGCTCGAGCTCGAGTTCGACGAGTCGGCAATTTTCAAGCTCGAGCTCGACTCGAATCAAGTCGAGCCGAGCTCGAGCTCGAGCTCGAAAAAAGTAAAAAATAATTATTTTATTTTTTAAAAAATAAATAAAATAATATTTTTTTCTTAATAAATAATAAAATATTAAGGATATATACGTAATTTTACTATGAAAATAAAAAATAAAAAAATATATATAATATACGTAATTTTATTATTAAATAAAAAAATATATATAAAAAAAAAAATATATATATATATATATATATATATACTCAAGCTCACGAGCTAACGAGCTTAATATTCTGAACTCGTGTTCGAGCTCGAGTTTGACTCGAGCCGCTCGCGAGCGGCTCGATTCGTTTGCAGCCCTATTCCACACACGCATATAAAAAAAATCCGAAAAAATACTTCTTCAAATCTAAATGAACATAATTGGTAAGTAGAAACACACAAAGATTTAATTACATTGCTAACGCATTCCATCGCCACAAAAAAAAACATGTAATTCACCTCCTTGTGTTCAAAATTCAAATTACAAAATAATTAATTACATTGTTAATATTTTCTAGAGCGTATTTGCAAATTTCTAGCATTGTGTTTGGATATTTAAAAAAATACTGTAATATTTTTTTTTAATATGATGTATATAAGATAAAAAAGTGATTGAGAAAATGAAAAAAATCGTTAAAAAATATTTTTGTAATGTAAACAAATAAAATTTGAAAAATAAACGCTATCCAAACACATATACTCGTATCCACGAGTTTCAATTATATGCTACTTGTGCACCTAAATGGAAAACGATCTATTTGTTAAATTGAAGTCTATTAATGGTCTCAAGAGCTTCATTACATTTGTCACTTTTTTTTTTTAATATCTAGAAGTGATTGTTGTCTTAAAATTTTTTAGCACTTGCATCAAGTCAAATTCAACATGCTTTTCTGATCTATTGTTATATTCTAGGTACGGTGCCCTAATTAATATTAATCAAATTCGGGTAATGTCACAGTTCCTAGTCGCTTTGCTTTTGCCTAGTTTTATTCTCATTGAAACAGCTTGGAAGTGGTACCACTTACCCATTTCAAGACATTTCATCAAGTTTGAGCAAGCAGGGGATCAAATGCAAATCGATCAGGTTCACCCATTTTGGCAATGTATTTGCAGTTTTTGTCTATATATTTTCTTTCAATGCAAGAGGGTTTTCTGTTACAGAAAAAGAGATAATTATAGTTAACTATTCTGAAATGCTGTCGTTTGGATTGCGAATTTCACAGAAAAATTCTCTCGACATATTTTTCAATTATTTTTTTATTCCACATACATCACACATTATAGTACTATATTTTTCTATTAAAAAACCCTAAAAACTTGCAATTCAAACAAAAGTTATCATACAAAATTTTGAATATGGTGTAATGTAAATTTATGATAGTGCTACAAGGTCTAAACATAGTGTTAAAAATGTTACATGTTATTTAAACCTCATATTTTGCTCAAATTTAAATTTTGAGCCATTTTGAGACATGGAAAAGACATGCCCCATTAATATGACTTATTCTATAACCTAAGTTTCTATTTAAATATATGATTAATTTTTTATATACTGACAGTGTAATAATTTTTTATACTAGCAAGTTTGGATGTATGTCACATATGCATGATTTGAATTTCAAAATTGAATTCATGTTATGTAACATAATCTAAACCAACTAGTATAAAAAAAATATACACTGACAAGATATAAAAAAAAATTATCCTTAAATGTATTACCCCATTATTAAATGAAAGACTTTCTTTTGAAATAAGAGAAATAAAATTCTCTTTAAAAAAAAAAACCACCAAAGCTTGGAGCCTATCTATTTATCATTGTCTGTAGCTCCAATTTCTACTTCTAGGTAGTTAGTAACTAGTCTTTTTTTTCTTTCAAAACGATAAGTTGTATTGGTTATATCAAAAGTATATACAATCTAACTTCTTTTTTTTTTGTCAGGGATGTCCGGATCAATCCTTACGGAACCTGACTAATCCCCTGCAACCCGGGAGAGGAGGCCTTACTCCACACCGAGCACGTTAATAGCGGGACTCGAACACTGAACAAGCCAAAAAGATTGCCATACCCTAAGGAGGGGAAGCGGACCGCTCGAGTTATCTTGTGGGGGCAGAAGACCAGCCACGTAAAGTGACAAGTTTGTGGGAGGCAAGAGTTCAACCCTGCCTCTAGCATCACCAAAGAGGGTGATGACCACTGGACCAATGATCGGTGGCATATACAATCTAACCAATGGCTCAAAAACACTTTACAATTTGTGCATCGTAGCACAATGAAACCGGTAACCGGTAGACCTACTCATCTTAGTCATGGTCCATGATTGCGAGTTTTTGTAGTAGAATTTTCCGACACAGTTTTGAATTATTGTTTTTCCTCACATATATCATCCTGCTGTCACGTATTTCTCTACAAAAATTCCAAAAACTTGTTTGACGGTTCTAAATCACTTGTTTGAAATATGCTCTTCCTTTTTCCCCTTTTTCTTTATCAATCTCCTTTCGGAGAAAAGCTTTTGCAATTATCTACGTTGGTTTGTTCTTGGCGCCAAATCACTGTCAGAGTAGTTTCAGTATTCAGGTATGATGTGGGCCCCATTGGGTCCCACATCGGCCACCCCAACATCTTCTTCTTCATCCTCAGACTCTCTCTTCACTCACTAAGATGTATCCCGAACTCGATTTTTAACTCGCAGTTTTACACTCGCCAAATCAGAACCGTTGATGCAGCAAATATACCACCACCGAACACGTGTACGCTGGTTTCATCGGGGTAGGTTTGGAATTTCAGTGCAAAAAGAGATTTTATTAGATGTGGGACCAACAACAACTGCGGCCGTGCGTAAAAGTCCACCGGAGGGGATTTTAGTCCATGGCGTAGGACCCACGCGCTTTGATCTTGTCTGTTAGTTCTGAACTGTCCGTAGAGTACTGACACAGGATTGTACACGTAAACATTGTCCATTTTTGACATGACATAATAATGTTTTGGATTAATTTCACTTTAGTGCTGGAAAGTATTCCAAAGTCTCAATTTGGTTACTCAAACTGAAGTATTCCAAAGTATTTGGCCCTCTGAAAGTCCTAAAACGCAAACCTCTTTATTTTTTTTTCCCTTCTCAATTTTTGTTGATAATTTTTCCTTTTCAATGATAAGAAGCTTGGATCCAGTCCACGAAGATGGCTGATTTCTCTACTTGGTCCCTAAAAATGATAAAATCTCAAATTGGTACTTCAGATTAATAATCCAGTACAATTTGGTCCCTAGAACCAAATTGAGACTTTTTCAAATTTACGTGGAATTGTGATTTTAGAATTTTATCGATGATTACATATGATTAGCACCTTTTTTTTCATATCTTGTATTTTTTTTACAAGAAAGAAAAGGTGGAATCCTTCAAAAATTACACCACCAATGTTTAGTTTAATTTAGTAGGCTAAGCGGTTTTAATTGGAAAAGCATTGGACCAAAATTGAGTAACCTAGATAACCAATTGGTTCGATCATTTGCTACTTATTACAGTTTGAGGGACCAAATTGAAAAATCAGGCTACTAACTCAATGGAAGCAAGATCTTCTAGTCAAACTTTTTTTTTTCTTTTTGTCTAACGACAATAATCTACATTACTCCTATCCTACCTACAAGGGAGTGGGAGTCCAACTAGATTTGAACGAGAGTTAGGTGGTGAATCGCCAGACCAAAGGATAGTTTCAAAAACCTTCTTTGATGTTTCTCCTAATATCACTTAGCACCATTGAAATTTTTAAAATTTCACTCACCTCCCTTATCTGCTTGACAATGTTAGATATCCCTTTTAACGGTCACAAGTTGACGACATTACCATTGCATTCTTAATAATTATTTAACCAAAAATTCCAAAAAAAAAAAGAGAATTTGTAACCCAAAAAATAACCAAATGATCACCCAATATTAGTCCATATTTCTACGTATCTAGGTGGTGTTGAATTAGCAAAAGGGGTGATTAAGTTAAATTTAGTAACATCAATCACTTAAAAAGATTTTGGTAAATAATTTGCACCTTAAAAAATTTTGCAGGACGATTTTAAGTATTTGAAGCAATATTTTTTAGGACATATGTCTTAATACATGATGTAACTCAAGTTTACTTGAAATTAAAAATATTTTTTATACATATGGTTTGCATGTAAAGCCTATTTACAAAAAGAAATTTATAAATAAGCTAGTATTAATGGATTAATCAAAAATTGATCTCATGATAACATATCAAAAAATTGCCTATGCTTTTTTTTTTTCAATGAAAACACCATAGGTAATTTTTAGATATTTTCAACTTTGCTTTCTGGCTTTATTTTAATTTTTTACTATTGATGCAAGTTTTATAAATAAGATAACATAAGGGTGGTCTTTGAAGTAGAAATTTATCTCTCTTCCTTTTCTCCCAAAGGAGCTAAAATATTACAAAAATATCAATTCAAGAGAGGTAAATGACATTTTAGAAACTTTACAAGTACCAAATAATATTACAAGAAACCTCGAGGGAGGTTTATGAAATTATCCCCATGAATGATCGTCTTGTGCAATCTCCAAGAAGGTAACCATCAAGATGGTCAATTTTATTAGGTTCCCCGGATCTCTTTCGAAAGAAAAAGTGAAATATGAATAACAACATTTGGAACTTAACAGAAACAAATGGTCCCACGTGAGTCGGTTTCTGTCTACGGAAATCAAATATTAAATGCAAGAGAAGGGGAAAGGTTGCAGTTGGCAAGTCTTCTTCTTCTTTGAGTGTATACTTTGACCAGAGAGAGCAAATAACTTGCCTTAGATTCTGACAAGAAATAAGGCTAGCGGAAATCGTGCCACAATGCATGGATATTGGATTTTAATGTCTAATCAAAAATTGACTTATAAAGCTTGGACGATCAAGTCATTAGGCCTTAAGTAATATTTACAGCCTGATTACGTATTGGTTAATGATCAAGGTAAATATCTCAAAAAATTAGGGTAAAGGTAGACATCTCAAGAAACTTTGCACCATTTGGATTGAAGGAAAGGGGGAAAAAAAAGGGAGAAAGGGGAGGCTTCTAGTGGAGAAGAAAAGAAAAGAAAAGAGAGTAAAGGATATCAGAGTCCATCCATGTTATTTGGTTTACGAAAGTAAAGCAAAGACACTATCACGTGTTAATTACATTTTTTATCTATAATTTAAAGAGTAAATCTTATATACACTGACAGTGTATACATTATTACCGTCAGATTTATGATATATGTGCAAAAATTGAATTTCAAATTCAAATTTTACATAGTTGTTATTCATCCAATATTGACAGTGTATATACTATCAGTGTAGAAAAAATTAATCCTAATTTAAAAGTCCAATTTGTAAACATAAAATAGATTTTTTAGAAAAAATTAAAAATTTTCATTAATTTTGGTTTTCTTTCCCTCTGTTTCCACCTAATTCTTTTTTATGGAAAGCAGACTGAAAAAATTAAACCTCATTTATTTCTTCCCTTCCTATCATTTTCTATCCCTCTTCAAAAAATAATCCAAATATGAAAAGAAAAACTTATTCCTCCATTTCCTTTTCTTGCCTTTCCCTCTCATTCCCTCAAAACAATCAGTGCCTTAATCTACATCTTACCATACGTTAGTTTGTCCAGACTATATTTTAATATTCGTCCTATCACTATCTATCGATTAATTTACAGTATTATGAAGTTATAATTTGTTTGTATTACTTTCAATGCTATGATTTCTTTATAATCTAAGATAAACAAATTTATCATGTCACGACAAATAATATTCATGATTCGTTGGAAACTAATGAGTATAATAAGATATCTCTACACAAACTTTAAAAAGGTATTTTTCGATACACAGACTTGTCAATGTCAAGGTAGAGATGTAATCGAACCGAACTGCTCGCGAGCTACGGTCAAAAACTTGACTCGAACTCGGGTTGACCGAGTTCGAGTCGAGTTCGAGCGCCTCGATAAGCTAAACGAGTCGAGTTCGAGCATCCAGAAGCATTGCTCGAAGTCTCGTCGAGTCTTATCGAGTTTTTTAATTTTAATTATTTAATATATTATTATTATTATAAAATTACCCTTATAACCAAAAGAGTTGTTGAATTTACGAAATGTTTCAAGTCATATAAAAATTTTTAAAGGGCAATAATGTCTTTCGCACAAAAATTGTCAAGAAAATGAAAATTTATAACTCGAACTAGATAAGGCTCGTATTAACTCGAGCTCGAGTTCTGCGAGCAAACATCGAGCTCGAGCTCGAGCACTCTTCTTGCATGTCGAGTCGAGCTCGAGTATGGCGACTCGATTACATCCCTATGTCAAGGTCCTTCTAAAAATTGTTTAAGAACTTGATTTGTCCATTACGTGATAGATTAATACCACAAAGACTTTGCATTGAGTAGAGTATAAGAATGAGTTTCTGTTTTTGTTGTATAAAAATTAGATCAGTTGTCTTCTTGGTGAATTATTATTTGAGAGGGACAGAGGATACAAAGCCGAAATTTCCTTCTTTTACTAAAGAATATATATATATATATATATATTCCTATACAAATAATATTTGTTTCTAGAGAAGGAACAAATATTCCCCAAATAAATATATAATTAACAGTTGTAAAACACTACAGGATATTTTAATTCGTGCAAATAGATGAGTTAAAAACCTCTATGTTATATTTGTGTTTGCAGCTTTTTGGGTAGGGAAAAAAATTGTTTCTTAAGCAGAGAAAAATTAATGATGCCATATTAGTAAAAGTTAATTCAATATAGTTTGTCTTTATTTTATATTGTCTACAATCAGAATATTTATTTTACTTTTAGCTTTTGACTTTTTCATTTGTTGACTTGAAGTTCTTTCTGCTGTGAAGTTATTTGTTGAAATAGATATGAAAATCAAATATTTACAATATTTGAAAGTTTTTATTGAAAAATATTATTTCAATGTGATGTATATGAACTAAAAAATAAAAAAATAATAGCAAAAAAAGACCCATTATGTTTTTTAAAAAAATGCAATAAGTAACTTCTAAATTTTCGTTTTAATTCTCCATAAACAGGAGGGTTTGCACAATTTCCCTTTTGGAAAGCTTTTGCTGATTGTTGTAGTAAGAAATGAAATAAAAGAAGGAAATTATTTTTCCTCCAAAAACACCTTTTATTTGGATGTTTTCTCTTTTTTTTTTTCAAATAGATTATATTCGTTTTGTAATTTTCCCACCTAGTCTGACCAAAGGATTTATCACAAGCTTTGAAATTGTAAAATGCTACATTCATTTCACAAGAAGCTTAATTACAAAATACAAAGCATCAATCCAGTTTGACATAAAAGAATTAAATACTATATAAATTTGAAAATTAAGACACATTTCTCTCTCTCTCTCTTTTTTTTTTTTTTTGTCTGTTTCTTTTGGTCAATAACTTAATTCCATATTAGTTAACGTCTATGGCGGATGGAGTCATTGTCATGCTTCATCAGCCTAAGAGAAAGTTCACGTAGGTTTCCTGAGACACAATTATATCCCATTCGTAAATGTCAATTGTTCTAAAAGCTTTTAGGAAAGAAAACAAACCTACTTCCTTTCGTTCTTTTCTGCGTCTTTATGATATGATAACACCACTTCACCTATAATTTCTATTGTAGACAACGCCTTAATGACACAAAGGAAAAAAATACTTATCATGCTGCACTAAACTAGGATTAGCACAAGTAGCACGACAATTACTGATTTCTGAAACATGACAATCTCTTGTGACTATTGATCGACTGTGGATTAACGCGTTTTATGTTAGACAAAAGAACTTTTGGACAGAGGATTATTTGGAGAAAAAAATATTTTTTTTTTGGAGAAACATCATAACACTGTACCACTTTTGTAATGTGATGTCTCTGAAATAAACGAGTGGCCGGAAAGTTGAAAAAGCAGATTGAAAAGCGTTGCTTTGTTTGGATTGTGATTTTCTGCAAAAAAAATCTTTTATGTTTTTCATAAATATGTTTCTCAATTACATTTTTATCTCACATATATAAAATCGCTACGGTAATATAGTTTTACAAAAACTTCCAAAAATAGCATCCAAAGGGAATTTGTGTTATCGTTGCACTTAAAACAAAAATTGAATTTTAATGACTCTGAATTATAGTATATGCATAATAGAAGATTCCTAGGCAAACAACTTCTTCCAATCTAACCTTAGATCTCGGAAATTAAGTGGCGTATTTGACTAACATTTTCGTAGCTGGTTGGGGTCCAAACTCTGAAACCCTTCAAAAATTTCAACTTTCATTGTGTGTAATTTAAGGAACTAATTATACATCTTCACTTCATCATTGTCTATACATGGAATAGATTAAATATATATTTAGCTGAGATTGTAATCTGCTCATGGAAATTGTTTTTTTTTTTTTTGGTCAAAGTAGAATGAAAGGGGAATTATTTCCTTGTACAAGATTTGTACCTAGTGCCTCTACCATTATTAATTAAAAGGGGAGTGGGATTAGGGGCTCTAATAGTATTGGATGGATAAAATTTTTGCATATTGTTAGTTTAATATGTACATGTATTGTATTAGTATATACATTTATAGTTTCAGCGTTTACATTATATCGTACAATTGAGACAGGTGATTCTAGAAGTCCGGGTTCTTTCAGCTATGTTTTAACCAGAGGAATGTTTCGGCGTGTGCAGGAGGGAGTTTTGGAATTGAAGTTCTTGGATTCCCTTGTACCTCATATCAACTGTCTTTTTGTTAAATTGTCGATTTACCACAAAACATTTTAGGACAGAAAAAGACTGGAAAAATTGAAAGAAGACTGAGAGGCTAAAAGGCTTGTTTGATGGAGAGACTTATACTGCAGAGAAGAGAGAGCAATTCGCTGAACTAATGCGTTAATTCTTTTTTTTTTTTTTGGGGCATACCAAGATTGTTTTGAGTGCGTACAGCTATTGTCGCGCTCACTCTTGAACTTAGAAATAAGACTAAAATATAGAACAATTTTGATATTTTTTTAACAAAGAACAATAAAAATAGAGAGAGAGAGAGAGAGAGGCCAATGTTTTGAAACTGAATTGCATCCGATCAAACTGCAAATCGGCCATGCTTTTGATCTGATTCAATTGTTAACCTAAAATTCAATTGAACTGATAAATAACTGGTTGAACTAATAAAAATCAAAAGGTTCAATTGAATTTCACTAATTTTTTTATTTTCTAAAACAAATATTTTAATTTTATTCAAATGTTTTTAGTACTAAAATAAATAAAAAATTTATTAAACCTTTGAACTGAAGTTGAACCGATTAAACTGATTGAACCACAAATCAGAAGCTCTTCCAATTCACTTTTTGGTTGAACAGTTGTATGATTGTTCTATTTTCTTACATAATCTCTCATGTCATCATATAACTTTGTTATAGGCAAAAATTTTATTTGCTCATACTCATTCAATGTATAAATACAACTTGACATGTAAGTGTATTCAATATATTGAAAGAAGTACAATAATTATACACAACCATACCAAATCATAAAAGAACAATAAAAGAAAGGGACCAAAATGGGAATTTGGTAAAGAGGTGATGGATGATCGATGGGTCCACTGTTAGCATAGGAAAGTGTTTTACCAAAATTAGGAATCGTTACCTGACGTTGGATTCCAGGTCTTTCCAAAATAAGAGAACTACTTTCGAGAGTTCAGTTGTGAAAGAGAAAAGTTAAGGTGTGGGGTTCAAGCACTTCACTACACTGGTAAATTTTGGTCACAAGTTTAATGTTCATTTTGTTAGTGTACAAAATTTTTTACTACCAGGTTTAGATCACATCACATAATATGATTTTCAATTTGAAATTCAAATCATATACATATGACATATATTCATAACTATTAGTATAAAATCATTTAACTTTTAAGGCAAAAGATGAATTAGCTTTTTTTAGATAAGAAAAAGACGAGTTAGCTTAATTAAATAAGTAATATGCAATTAATTCACATAAAAATCGAAAATTAAGCGTACATAACACATCAAAAACCAAACAAATTCGAAACATATGGGGGAAAAGCTATTGAATAGCATTCTCAACCCACACGATTGCATTTCTTAAGAATTAAAGAAGAAGCAAATGAAGAAAAGAAATAAAATTAACAAAAAAAATCCTATCTCCCATGTAGGGCTCACTTGAACTTGAAAGGGAAAAGTTAATTAGCGCTTCATTAAACCAAAAAAAAAACTAAAGGCTAATTAAGCTAATAATTGAGTTTTCTACTATAGTATAGACATAATTTGAAACTTCTAAAATAAATTTATGGGGTCAATTTGAAAAATTTAGAAAACCAGGTGATACAATAAAATCAAGAGAAAGTGGAGGGACTAAGTTGAAATCTCTGAAAATCTATTTCTTCTTCATTTGACAGAACCTGCTTTGCTCGACAATGAAGAATGGTTGATCATTGTTGCTAAAGGGGGTCATGATGATAGGACTGTTCAAGAAAGTGATGAACCTGAAGTTGGAGGGATGATGAGGAAGCCTTGTGTGTTCATAATAGGGATGATGATAATTTTCAGCAGCAGGAAAAAGTTTCTTTATGATCCAAGAATCACAAGAGGAAAAACTGTAATCAAAGCAAATACCAAGAAAGATAGATAGCACAAGGACCTAATGAACTCAGCATTCACATTTACATTTGCTTCTGAGATCAAAAGATCAGAAAGCTTGAAGAGATGATTCAATGGTAGCTTTATAGCTACATTATTTACAAGAATTGCTAATTAAAAATAGCAACTTCTGATATAAATGCAACTCATAGGATCACAAAGAAGATGATACAGAAAAGATGGCTCGCTTGCTGGGAATATTAGCAGATAAATGAACTCTTCTTGGAAACTGCAGAAACTGATTGAGCTTCCATGATCTGATACCTAAACCTGATGAAAGTAGTGTATCAATGGCACAAGGCTGATGAAGAGTTTATAGTTGCAAATAACTTGTGCAATTATCTGAAGCCAACGTATATACAAATTAGACTCGTCCAAGATTTTCTACATTCAGGAAAATGAAGCACTCAATCTCAAGTTGCATAACCAACTAATTCAAGGGAGAATTCGATGCAAAGTATGCACCAGAGTTTGATTTGTCAAGGCCCTGAAGATTTCTAAGAAAGGAAAATGCATGTATGAAAATTATGTAAAAATGAAAAAAGACAAAGCATGTTATAAAACTTGATTTCCAAGCTGTTTCACTTCAAAGAGCTAAATCTTAACTCTTGGATAAAAATGGTAATGATACCACCATTTCATTTTCAAATCTTACACATCATCACATGAATAATCAAAATTCTCAGAATTTCGGTCATAACAATCAAAGTTAGAAGCTGCACCTCTCAAGCTAGATCAACTCAAACAGACAATTAACAAGAAGTAAGAGAATCGCCTACTCTAGAAAGCCATATCTATATGGAGGTTGTATTGCCGTCACCTTCATAACATCCGGTCTAGGCACCAAGATACACCCTTAAAAACAGAAATAAAACCCTTAAAATTGAAACACTAAGATTTTAAAGGGGATAAAGCATGCGAAGGTTAAGCTGGATTTAGTTGCATTTTTCCCCCTAAAATCTGAATAAATTTACTGGCACAAATATACACCTTGCACCAGCCACTAGACTGAACTCGTCACCCCAGACAAAGAAACTTTGTCATTCTTTGAAACCCACAGTCACGCACCCATGGTACTTTTCCTACTCTATTGCAAGAACCTGATCAGACTAGCTATACATAAGCAATGACACAAGTCCATCTTTGACAATAGTACCAATTATAGTTTTTTGTAATTACTTTGTCAATTTACCAAGCAAAAGAAAGAAACTAAGATATCATTGCACAGACAAAAGGTGAAATGCCGAAAAGTGTCAACAAACCTGCCTCCTCCTTCGACATTGTGCAATGTACCATGAGCAGGCCATCACGTAACAAGGAAGGAGAAAACCAGCAAGCTGAAGGAGTAAAATTTGGTACTGAAATTTAAAAAGCAAATGAGTCCATAGATCTAAACAATTAATTAGAGAAGAAAACCGGTTGCACTACACAAAGTATACACAGCAGATGTTCTATTACATGTGTTAAGGAATTATTTGTATGACAGATCTCCACTGATAGGTCTACATATCATTGACATGTACTAGAAGTGTAACTAGTTCTTTCCTACAATTTAATTTCTCTAGGGAAGCAAAAACATATGTATCCAAACACAGGTAAACACTGAAGCAAGTTTTTGATACCACAAACCCATTAAGAGAGAGGTGATAGGAACATTACAACCAAATTTGGCATCTCTTTACCAACTATATTTCTTTCCCAAACTTGTTTTTCCGTTTAACAGGCCAATGCACTCCAACAAACACAACCATATACAACTTGCACATACTCGATAGAAGGTAGAAGACTCTTGGACCATCCCAAAATCCCTTGTCACCAGCAATGTATGTCTTATCAGCAAGAGAAGCATAACCTGCAAGTTGGAAAACCCACTAGTCCAATGACAGATGCAGAGCAGATACTGAAATTCGAAATGTTAGATTTCATTCAGCTTACCACAATAACCACTGAGTGGAAACAGGCGAGGGTGCTACTATTTGTACTAGTGTAATACTCATAGTCAGACTGAAGGAATTGCTGTTCAGCTGCCGCAAAAGCCAGAAAATGAGGATCCTGAAGATTAAAGTTTGAACCCCATGCTTCCCTGAAGAAATGATAAGCAATAGATGTGATCATATCAAATCCATAATCCACCACAAGATAAGACTAAACAGATTCTATCTCCACAAAAGAAGTAGGAAGCAGAACCTCTATGAGAGTTATCTGACTATATCCACAAAGAAAGCAGGAAGCAGACTTTCGAGGCATAATCTACAACCACATTAATCTCACAGCGTTTAGAGAACCTGATAAAATAGGATTAGTGACCTAGTGACAGTTAGCTCTATGTGAGGCTCCTAAATTGCTGCTTCAACTTTGAGCCTTCAGGCACATTAGGAGATTTCATTTAACCACAAAACCAAAAGTAAAAAATTCAATCAACTGCCTAAATCCTGTAGTTTGACACAGTATTCTGCAAAAACACATCCTAAAGACGGAATTTCCAAATTCTGTGCTATAAATAAACACTGTTGTATCAAATTGACCATAACTGATGCTCTGTACACAAAAGAAGCATGTGCCAAGGTAGAATTAATCATCAACAAGTTCAAAACTTGCTTGATTCTTACCTTCCATGGCTTCCATCAAATAATAAATATCAACTCAGTATAATACCAGACTGATGAGGGATTTTTTTTTTTTTTACCTTCCCACCCCTCCCCACACCCTTCCCACCACCAACTGTTAGGCATAGGATTCGAACCCTGATTTGACAGCGGGGAAGACCCTAAGAATCTAGATTAATGCTACTCGATTAAAAAACATTTTTATTGTCTTCCACATCACAGATTAATGCTGAAAAACAAGTTTTGCATAAATGAAAATTGAAACTATTGCATTGTATGCAATTGAGCAGAGTATTGCGGCTCTAGCACCCAGATGTAACAAGTAGTGATCAAATTAGATATAACTCCTATATTGCTGTGCTTCAGTACCTCTATGGACTTCTCATATCTACAGATAAAAGACTATATGAACAATTTGAGCAAAGAAAATAAGATGGTCTCAAGAGCAATGCTAAGAGCAGCTGCTACTCATCTTTACAATCCACGGTCGCTTTTTTTCCTCCACTCCAAGCCATAACACAAGCTTTCTGATGCAAATTAAACCCTTTGGAACATCAAGAGGGCAAAGTGTATTTTCTCCATCATGCCATATTAGGAAAACTATTAAATAAATTACAGATCCAGAACCACTATAGAATTTATAACATTTCTCAAGGCCAAGGGTATAATTGAGACCTTTATTTCTAGCATGGTTTTGTAGAATAGCTATCCTAGAAGGATGTTTCAAAGCTGAAAAATTAAGATTTAAATCATATGTATCACAGTCACTCATTCAGTTTACATTTAGGAATTCCACCAATCAGTAGGCAAGATAGACTAGAAGTTACCTGATATCAATTGCCACAACATCAGCATGTTTTGGTGGACTGATATAATCTGGCGAAAACATCTGCACAAAGAGAATCAAGTAAGCACTTTAAATGAAGCATAAAAATATTTATGCATTCCAAACCAAGAGAAGGAAAGGAGCTGACCTGATTACAGATTTCACATCTGATATCACCTTTCTTGTTGCACCATCTCTGAATGCACTTCCTGTGAGCAAACTATGCTCCAGAAAAATATTGAGGCAATCTATTTCAGTTTATCTTTTACAGGGTCTTCAGAAAGTAATCATCTAAGGAAGAAAATGAAAAGAAAGTCCGTTTGAAATGACACAAACTTTCATTAGTAAGACTACATTTTTTATAAAGGTCCCTAATGCTTAAATAGCAAAAACCAGGACAAAAAGCACAAAAAATCTGCCACTTCAACAATGTACACTCAACTTTCAGCACCCATCCAGCAATTTGAATTGAATACATTTTTTATTTTATTTTATTTTGGTAATCAAATCCAATGCCAATATCAGTTATCCAGAATGAGCTTTATGTAATATTTTCAATGATTTCATGAAACAGGTTTCAGACACAACCATAAGCCCCTTTAGAATGAAAATTCTCTATCTCTAACCATAAACCAAGGAAAAGAGAAAAAGTAGGAGATATTGAAATCCAATGTGTTATCCGGACATAAAAATAAGCAACAGATGCAAAAGATCATAATTACTAAGCACATGTTAGCCCAAAGTCTACCAACATACAAAGAAATAATTCACGGATATCACATAGATACCTTTACAAGAGTATATAGTATAAATGCACTTTGTATGTGAATGGTTCAATCCAGCATCAATAAACGCATGAAATAAATAAATGAAGATAGATTTGCAGCAAAACCACTTAGTCATTGAGGAGTTCCAAGATATAACAGAACCAAAGATACCACATTCCAACCACTACCTACCCCTCCCTCCACCACTTAATCCTCCAAAAAAGGGAAAAAAAAACACCATAAAAATATAATCTTGACCTAAAACTACTTCCAAATTTAAAGTGAAATAATAATCCTTGACACAATGGTAGAACACAAGGAAAATGGGGCCAAGGAGACAAATTTTTGACACAAAAAATGTAATCTGTAACAAATGCTACAAGCATAGAACAAATTAAAGAGAGAAAAGTCCAGAAAAAAGTAAATCACCTTGAGGGTGCCAGTACAAGCACAAGGAGATTCCATATCTTGTTCTTCATCTTCTTCTTGACAAATTCTGCACTCCCTCAAGAAACCATCTTTTTCATTTCCAAATTCACCATTACTTTTTTCACTTTCTTGGGTCTTTAAACCCTCCATTACTCCATTAATATCTTGTACTCTTTCACTATTAGAAACCTCATTTACAGGGGAATCAAAGCAAGCTGCTGCAGCAGATGATGCTGATGATGAAGCTATTAATCTATCAACACAAATCATGAATTCTTCCACCATTTCTATCCCTCATTTTTCTTCTCTTTCCTTCTGCCCTTCCTCTAGTAATTAAAGAGGTTGACCTGAGGATACAATGCAAAATCCAAACAAGGCCATGGTTAGGATGGAGAAACCGGTACTAGTGGAGAGTATTGGATAGTATATTAGTTGGGGTAGTTCCCTTTGCATTCTCTTTTTCGTTTTTCCTTTTGGGCTTTTAGCGGGGATTAAGGGAGTAAAAGGCAGCTGTAGTCAAGTAGTGGACCAAGTGGGGCGGAAATTACGAAATGGTGAACTGGGGTGAGGTGAAAAGACCAAATTGACATTGGTTGGTGGATGAATTACTTGGAGAATCCAAGAATTATCTTCTGTCACTATGGTATAAGGACAGCTGATCAGGGCAGGGAGGGAAAAAATGGTGCTCCTATTCTATAATCAAGATATGTCATCTTGCAACTTGCAACGTGGTAAGGGAAGAGGCAAGACCACAAAAAAATTGAGTAAAATTGAGTTCATCCAACCAATAGGGATTTGTTTGATCAAAGATCGATTTTGAGATTGTGCTGATTGAGTTGAAAACTAGTTTTAGCATATCAAATAGTTTGATTGGTTCCAACTCGAATCTTTATACATGAGTGAGACGAAATTGTATTTCACTTATTATCTATATCTATATCTATACGATATTTGAAATGCTTATATCTATAGTATATATGAAGGGAGGGTAGAGGCTGACGAAATTGTATTTTACTTATTATCTATATCTATATCTATGCTATATATAAAGGGAGAAGAGAGGGTTTGGTATAAATATTTTATGTCACTTTATGTACTTCTCTTTTTGTCCTTATAAAAATTAATTTTACATTAATTTTCCAAACACATGTTGTCAAGATAATTACATATAAGCATTTCTTAATTTACTATTCAAAAATATATTTTTTTTCAATGTAACCACCCCTGAGTAGTAAGTACCTTTATAATAATCATTTTGTCAAAATAATTAGGAAGATTAAAATTTTCTTTAGCAATAAAATATATATGTCAAATTTATTCACTATAAATATTATGCATTTCTTTATCGCACACATATCGAGTATGTGTTTATCACTAGTATCAATTGTGTTTATCACAAATATATAAGTCATCTTTCAAATGCGCACGCACAAATTTATAAGTCCCAGAAACTTTCTCCATTTAATTTCACTGTTTAAAAACCAAAAATGCTAATTAGACGTTCAATACTTGTTTATTATTTTATTTATTTATTTTTGATGGCCAAATTGTGGTGGTGCTAAATCCTAAAAGTACTTGGGCACGCCATCCCTGTCACAAGAGTAGGGGCGGGAACGGTTGCAGGAAGCAACGGTTGTTGAAGGTTCATGGCCAAGATTTGATAAAAACAAATTATAAGGTCCAAATTATATTTTATACATCATTTTTTACACTATATGTTAGGTTATTATTAAGTAGGTTGATAATGAGTTTTAATTAAATGAGTTATAACACAATCTGCAACTAATATCTTAGAATATAGCCCCCAAAAAAAATGCACAAATACAGTTCTGATAGTGTTGGTTTCTATATCTATGCCTACCATGTTAACTATGGATGGCAGGCCAACAACATTTAAAAAAAAAAAATTAAAGTGTTGTTGTGCTGAGTTAGCATGACAGCAAGTGGAACCCCTTCTTCATTGATATCTGGATTTCTTTAATTTTGAACAATGGGCTGTTGATGATATGGGGGATAATGTGCTTGGCAATCATGTCCCCGCTCAACCCACTATGGTTATTGATGTTGCTCACATGGAGACATGTATGTTCATTGGCAAGTGTGACAAAAACTTTCACATTTTATGGAAACTGTGCATAATTGCTCAAAGCTGCTATTGCACAGAGGTATGTAGTTGTGGACCCTACATTAGACATACCAAACTATTGGAGTGTTCTCGTGGACTTAGAACTCCCTACCCTCCTTTTATGAAGCACAACTTCATTGCTCGCTTTACATGTTCTTTGGTCTCAAATAGCTACCCCAACTCCAACTCCGTCATGCATTCATTCCACAACTTAAGCTTTTCAATGTCTCCTGCATCTAGAGGGTTACACTATAACGCAGCATCAATACCAACTTCATAATGCAATCGTGGTGCTATATCAGTTGTTTAAATTGGACTAGGACCCATGTGTTGGCGGGTCGTAGTTGGAATGCTTGGGTAAGCTTCCTAGTTAGATGCATCAAAATAGTGGTCATCATCACTACAATCATCAACATCTGCTTCTGATTCAGAGTCCATATTAACATCTACAAACTCAACATCAGTAGATGGAAGGGGGTCAAACAATGTAGCAGCTTCCATATCTGAAGCATGAGCCTCAAGTGTTGACTTGTGCATTGCCGCCCAACTACTGCTACTTGGACAGTCCATATCCATTCGGTGGCCATTGCGTCTCGTCGTCCTCTCCAAACCAGTTGGACATCTCCAAGCCACTAGTGCCTTGATCAAAGATGCGGGCTTCCAATTTGCAGCATTTGAGTATCATTTTGTCTCAAACCTAAGAGCTCTTCCATCTCCACATAGATTTCGATGGCATGTCCACTACCAACTTTCAAGAAGTACATTCTAACAACTCCATTATTGTCCACCAAAGGCATCCACCAAACATACGATGTTGGAGGCAATGCTAGAATATCAAACTAATCTTGTGGCTATTCTGGTCTAAACCCATAATATTGTATATTCTGTCTACCAACTCATCAAACCATTTCTGTAAGCAACAAAACCTTTTTGGGCATAGGTGAGTCATATAACATTGACCCTCTAACATATATAATTGGGAAAATCGTCCAAAACGTTTCTCACATTTTGTAAAGTAACTTTTTTCGTCCCTCACTTTTAAAAGTGTAATTTTATGTCACTTACATATTCACATCGGTCAAATTTAGTCCCTAACTAGGTTTCCGATCATTTTTTGGCCGGAATCCATCACGTGCAAGCACGTGATCATTTTTGAAGGGTAAATTTGTCAAATTATATTTTACATAATCTAATCTATAGTTCTCCACATTTTATAAAACAAATTTTTTCGTCCCTCACATTTTATAAAATGATTTTTTCATCTCTCACATTTCACAAAATAAATTTCTCCATCTCTCACATTTCAAAAAATGAATATTTCCATCCCTCACTAATTATGTGTGTGAGGGAAACCCTAAAAAAAAAAAGTTTGTGAATACATTTTGTTTAAACACATGTATATGTCTATTTAATTTTGCTTAATAATACGAATAGCATAAATATATGTATGTGTCTATTTGATTTCACTTAATAATACGAATACCATATATTATACATGATCATTTGATTTCATCTGGTATTAGCTAGTAAAAAATCTTGCATTCATTGTCAAGTTGGCAAAAAAAGCTATTTTCGGTCAAAATACAATAAGAATATGCAAATTAAGGTTCTATTGGTAAATACTAGTCATAATCATACAAAAAGAGAAGATAGCCCACAAGTTGGGCCCAATTACATACATGTGCTTATACTATTATTATTAAACAAAATCAAATAGACATATACATGTGTTTAAAAAAAATGTATTCACACACATAATTAGTGAGAAATGAAAAATTCATTTTTTGAAATGTGAGGGATGGAGAAATTCATTTTGTGAAATGTGAGGGATGAAAAAATTTGTTTTATAAAATGTGGAGGACTATAGATCAGATTATGTAAAATATAATTTAACAAATTTACCCTTCAAAAATGATCACGTGCCTTGCACATGATGGATTCCGGCCAAAAAATGATCGGAAACCTAGTTAGGGACTAAATTTGACCGATGTGAATATGTAAGGTACATAAAATTACACTTTTAAAAGTGAGGGACGAAAAAAGTTATTTTACAAAATGTCAGGGACGTTTTGGACGATTTTCCCTATATAATTTTTCCTCTCTAATAAAGTTGAATCACCAGGGAATTATCACTCGACATTTTCCACCTAATATAAATGGACATTTTCCACCTAATATAAATGGTAGAGGTGACAATTTGTCCCAAATCCCAATGGGTTACCCATGCCCATACGGACTTTGGGTGGGATGAGTACTGAAATTTGATATTGGGTTTAAAATGGGACAAATCCCAATTGTACCCATTAATTGATGGGAAATCTTGGGAAATACTTGGGTACCCATTGGGCTCAAATAGCAAGGGCTCCGTTTGGATTAGTTATTTTTGGGGGGTGTTTTTGAAATATTTTATTGTAGTAGTGTATATGAAAAATTTTTACTATAAATTTTTTTTTTTGAAATATTTGATATACTAATATGGATGGGATATTTTTTGAATTATTGCATATTACTGTAATATTGTATTTGAAAAACTTATTTTTTGAAAAAATAGCCAATCCAAACGGAGTCTTAGATTCAAAAATTATCTTTAACAATTTTTATAGTCATACCAACGAATATAATCTAGTAGTCTTCCTAGTCATTATCCACAAGAATTTTCAGCATTTCAGTCAATTTAGACCTGTCATCCTTGGACAATGATGAAGATAAATATTCAACACCCTAAATACATTGACCATCTTGATATATGTTGGAATATGGTTGTATATCTATTTTTTCCTTTATTTGTTAATCCAATTTTTGGTGGGAATCTTGAGTATAAAGCACTTGCATGTTTATTTAATAAAACTAAAAGAAATTTAATAAATCAAAAATATTAAATTTATATAAAAAATAAAAAATGAATTAAAGGAAAAAAAATGTAGAAAATAGATTTGGGTATTGGGCGGGATCAATCTAAACCCATCCCAAAGTGATCCCGCCCAAGTTAGTCCCAAAACACATATGGGTAAGGTTGGGCTCAAACCCATATGACTCGGTTCCATCTCAAACCCAATCAAATCCCGCCCATCCCGCCCATTTTGCCACCTCTAATAAATGGGCATTAATGATATGTTAAAACTACATTAATTGCACATTCTTAAGTGGTTAATTACATTAATGACATGTATTTAAATTATTAGATACGTTAACTACACATAATTAAGTATTATTAACTAGATTAATTAGTTACAGATTCTTGAACTATTAACTACATTGATTACAACCATAAAATAAACCTAATTAATTAGTTTATTCATTTTAAAACTACATCTATTTACTCCTACATTAATTTGTTCTTACTCCTGTATTCCACATTCTACCAAGTCAATACCTATACTAATTACATGTATTTGAATTATTAACTACGTTAATTATTTCACTTATTAAAATTATTACACCTAATTACTTATCTTAATAACAAGTCAAGACTACATTAATTACACCTAAATTAATTTATTCATAATCCCGATTTAGCCCATTAAATTAGTGACTAAATAATCTAAGTAGTCTAACTAATCGAACTAATCACATAGCCCATTAATTTACATGATTGGACTAACTAAATTAGTGTAGTATAAATCAATATTAAATAAATAACATAATAATATAAACTAAATTTTTTGTCTACAACCAGTTTTACAATAGATAAATAAGACAATAATTTGATAATATAATATAACAACACAAAAAAATAAAATGGCTATTTCCTTCAAATAAACGATTAATAAATAAACAATAATTAAAGGAATAAGAAATAAATAAGTATTCAATAAAGTATCTATCTTAAATAAAGTTCATATAAACAACAATTAAAAGAATAAACATGATCATCGGATCAAACGGGTGCACTACACATTCACCTGAATGTTTTGAAGCAAATCCACATTTTAAAGTGGCAATTGGTGGGGGGCAAGGTTTGAACCCTTGTCTCCCGCCCCACCAAGCCAAACCTTGCCCGCCCCACCAAGCCTTAAAGGCTTGATGGTGGCCACTAGGCCGAAGGCTAGTGGTTAAGCATCTAGCTTTTCTCAGAGGAGAAGGATTTTAGAGAGAGAAAGTGTGTGTGAGAAAATGGAATGCTTAGAAAGAGAGAGACAGATGAAAAGGAAATGGTGCGGATGATTTTTGCTTTGGAAGTCTGCTTTAATAGAAGAGGATTTGACCTTGTTGATCCTGCCGTTGATCTCAATAGCTAGATCAACCATGGTCTTTTTTTTTCCCCCAAAAAATCCAAGTACGTTAGGGTTCAAACTTAAAAAAAAAAAAGAAAGAAAAGAATATGTTGTTTCACAAAAAGCCGCTAGGGTTGTACTTAAAAAAAAAAAAAAAAACACTCCTAGTGCTATGTGCTGATTCAGTATGACAGCTCTTTCATTTAAAAAAAAAATTACTTTTGGCCTACCGTGCATAGTTAGCATGGTATGTATAGATATAGAAACCATCTTTATCAAGCCCGTATTTGTGTGATTTTTTTGACCTATATTATAAGGAATTACTCTCAATCCACCCAATTGTTGAATGGATTAACTTTGGAGTTGAGTCTAGTTAGGTCAACTCAAACCTATAGATTAAACTATGACCCAAGATTTATACAATATATAAAGGTAGAACATCATTATGTCGTGTAAATTTATCACTTTTTAAATTTTATAATCTTCCCTTAATGACAAGGGTAAATTTGTCCCATTCTATTAGAAAAAAAAATTCCCCACAATAAGTAGAGAGCTATGCAAATGAGCAGTAGTTATTTGTTGAAATTATCCATTTTTTACATTAACTCCCAACTCCCGTTTAATCTGCTCAACTTCTATCATCTTTCTGTATAATTATCTAACATTATAAAAGAATTTGACCCATGCAAAAATATTATAAAGAGATAACTTTGATAAATATATATATTTTTATTAACTGCACACATGTTAGGGTGTGCTTTGAGCACTAGTATTTTATAATGTAGTTCTAAACATTTACTCTTTTGTATCTATTACACACATTTGCATACATTTTTACCTAGAAAAATACTAGTAAACTATTTTTTTTCCACATTTTCTCTCACACAGAAACAAGTAAACTATATATACATTTTTTTTTACATACTTTCACATGGAAATATACTTGCACTCGTACATTTTCACACTCACACACATACATTGATACACATTCCACACACACACACACACTCTCTCTCACATACACATTCCATTATCTCTCTCTCTCTCGCTCATGCATTTCATTAAACTTGGGTCAATGTGTTATTTTCATTAGAAGAATAATGAGGTATATTTGATTATTTGGCCACCATAGGACTGGTTTCCAATCAAGTAAGATTTGTGCCTTATTGGTCTACAATAACTGAGACTATTCTAAAATATCATATGGGAATATTATAACCTTTCTTTAAATTGTTTAAATGTAAATGCTTGCAAAGAATTTTTTTTTTTTTGAAAAAATTGGAGTGGAAATCCAATCAATTGAAAAAGTGTAGGAAATAACTCACTTAGAATAAATAAATAAATCCATGGAGTAGATAAGGTAGCTTGACAGTTGGGACAAGAAATCAGCGGAAACAAAGAGGCAAAAAAATGAAGTTGCAAGACAAGGGAGGCAGCAATCATTTTTGTTTCTGGTCAGTTTTGTTTCTTCAACTCTGACCAGAAACAAAACTACGGGTATTAATACTTGGGCTAGTGGATACCCAATTTAAAAATCTAAACCGTCTAAAAATGATTTAAAATATTTTTTTACTCAATCCAACAGAAATCCAACACCCTTCTAACTCAACTAACTCAACTGACCCAATCCAACCTGTCAAATTACTGGCTGGGTTTAATAAGTATTTGGGTCTCGGATATTTTTGCCGGCTGTACAATTGTGTGAAATGGATAATTTATCCCTCATTTAGAAAACATAATATATTACTTATATTGATTTAACTTGATTGCGCTTGTTTGAACTTGATTAAATTTGATTATAATTAAACTGGAGCTTGAGTGAGCTAATAAGCATGGAGCTCGAGTATTTTTGTTTTGTTTACATCTCCAAGGAAAAAATTACTTTGAAGGCACTGTTGTAACGGTTATCAAAGATAATTGTCCACTATTATCAATTAATTAGATATGACCATGTTTATCCATATTTTATGGTTTAAATCCACAGTCAACATGCACATACTGTTTCATTTGAACATTACATGAATTTGCCACAATGAAAAAATAGACAAGTTGTTTGTGATAATTTATAACTTTTTTTGATAATGTGATGCATCATTTGAAATAATTAAACTGATAGTTGTTCTAACTGTAGATCTGATGGTATGATGACAATTTGTTGTAGTAAAAGGCAAGTTCATGTTTGGTTTGGTGAACAGCTTAAAGTTGTTTGGTAGAATGGGGTCCAATTAAGTAATCTTTTCTACGATTTGTTATGTGCATTCACACAATGATTACATTTTATGGACATATAATTACATATTTGGTACACAAATTATTACAAATTATGAATAGCATGATGAGATTCTGTAGAAGTATAATGTGAGTAACATGTAATTGAGTTGATTATAACCAATGATTAATTGCAATTTGCACTTTCAAATAATAACTGATGTACATTTTGCCTCTTAAAATACTTTCTGCTATCAATCTATAGTACATTGTTCAAATAAAAAATTCAATAAATTTGTTTAACTATTTTTGCATTGAAAAATTAGTACCCATTGTTAAATACAAATATAGTTACTAACTAACTCATATTTCTAGAGTTTTCTATCTTGTATTTAATGTATTCTACCATCCACTAACCACATATATTTACAACATCTACCGACTATCACAATCACTATATTCATCATATCTTACCATACATATATAAGACACTTCATGTACTTGTAGACACACATAATTTTATCTAATATGACATTCTCTTCATTTCCTCCTCTCCATTCTATCACTTTCTATTCTACACTTTATCATGGTATCAGAGCTCCAACTTGGGACCTGATTTATAACTTTTCTTTGGCTTTCTTTTTGTCATAAATTTTGATCTAATACAACAATCATCTCAGTGCCTCTCACACCCAGTTAGCTCTAAGACATCATTCAATCAAGCGCTACGTCATTAATGGGTCAGCACTTTATCCTAATGGCATCTAATCCTGATTTCGATATCTCTCATCCTACTACCATTGTTTTAGATGGTGCTAATTATGGATCATGGATGCCCGCAAGGAGAAGCTTTCTTAAAGGTCACAAACTGTGACGAGTCATCACAGGAAAGCATGTCAAGCTTACTCAAGAAAAGGAAGAATCTTCTGATAAATATGTTGATGGATTGGAAGAATGAGATAGTATCAATCACAAAATCATCTCTTGGCTAATCAATACTTCTACTCCCTCTATTGGTGCCCTTTTGCATAGTTTGATACTGCAAAAGAAGCTTGGAATTTTTTGGCAAAAAGGTATACCACAGCCAATTTGGCTCATCAGTATCAACTTGCCACTAAAATACAACTATTTCGTCAAGAGCTAGGTCAGCCCATTGACTCTTTCCACCTTCAAATGAATGGTTTTTGGGAGTAGTTAGTTGTCTCTGAACCTGAATGGTGATGTCCTAAAGATGCGGAACTTTTTAACAAATATAGAGACAACATGAGATTAGTTCAATTTCTAATGGCTTTATGTTATGACTATGAGCCTACACGAGCAAATCTTTTACATTGTCATCCATTGCCTACATTTCGATCACCATTAGTTGAATTGATCTCAGAAGAAACTCGTCTTCAAAGCATGAATCCTACAACTACTGAAATTGTTATGGAATCTGCTTTAAAATCACAAGCCCAACAATTTAAAGGAGAAAAATCCCAAAAATCTAAGAGATAGAGTAACTACTGCAAATTATGGGGACACATAATAGATAAGTGCCATGCCAACCAATTTTACGTCGAGATGTGTACAAATCTATGATAGTTGTCCAATCAAATGAAACTTTTGATCCAAGTATTTCCGCATCCCATGAACTATTGACTACTGCAGACTTAGAGGCTGTCATCAACCAACTTCAATCTCGTCGAGCAGTTGCCTTTTCATCTATTCTTTTTGCCATACTAGGTAGTTCATCTTGATTCATAGATTTTAGTTGCTTTAATCATATAATACCTAACACTACATTTTTTATGTCCAAAATACCACTCTTTTATCCATCTCTTATTCATACTGGTAATAGTTCATCATTAGAAGTCAGTCATATAAGCACTGTTTCTACTCCTGACTTTACCATCGAAGATACTTACTTTATTTTTAATTTATCATTTAATTTATTATATGTTGGTTAATTATGTGACATTGATCTAAATTTAAAAATTTTAAAATATGGTTGTCTAATTCAGGATCTACAAACTGGCATGCAAGTTGGGATAGGCCTTAAAGTAGGTCAGTTGTTTGAATTAATTTCTTTGAATCTTTCAAGTAGCACAAGTGCTACTGTTCTAAATAGTCATCCTACATCTTTACAATTATAGCATTCTCATTTAGGTCATGCGTCTATCTCTCGATCTATGAATTAATGTCTCGTGGTCTTTTAAAGGGCATTTTGAGGTGGAACTTGAGCTTTTTTGACATGGATTTGATTGGAGGAATAAACTTTATCATAAAATCAGATGCAGGAGAATGTGTGAAAATTTCTAACTCTTTATCATCTCCTCCATTCTTGTTTTCCTTCACTTCTTCGGAATTTGAAAAAGATCGAGATGGAGTGACAGTTTCCTTTTGAGCACTGAACATTTGGTTAAGTTGAGTTGGTGATTCATATATATTTTCTCTAATTTCAAATTCTTCTCCTTCTAATCTTTCTTCTTCCTCTGATTCTTTCTTATGTTCTAATGTTGAATTTTCTTCTGCCTTTTCTTCTCCTTCTCCTGATTATTCGTCTTGCCTTTTTTCTGATTTTTCTTTTTCTGATTGTGTTGATGGAGGAGGATAATGGGTCACTGGCTTTTTTGATTCCATGTTCTGAAGAGAGAGAGAGAGAGAGAGAGAGAGAGAGAGAGAGAGAGGTAGAAGAAGGGTTTGTTGTTAATTATTTTTGAGAGAGAAGACAAGAAGATAATTAAAAAGAAAAGATCTGATGAGTGCCGCAAACGCCAAGTAGCTTTACATCGAGATGGGTACAAACCTGTGTCAACTGGCCAATCAAATGGAACTTCTGATCCAAGTACCACCACACCCATGTACTATTGACTACTGCAGATTTAGAGACTGTCTTCAACCAAATTCTATCTTGTCGAGAGGTTGTTTTTTCATCTGTTCTTTCTGCCACACTAGATAGTTCATCTTGACTAATAGATTCTGGTTGCTTTAATCATATGACACATAACACTACATTTTTTATGTCCAAAATATCATTTTCTTATCCACCACTTGTTCATACTACTAATAACTAGTAATTAGAAGCCAGTCATATAGGCACTGTTTCTATCCTTGACTTTACCATCAATAATACTTATTTTATTCCTAATTTATTATTTAATCTACTATCTATTGATCAATTATGTAATCTTGATCTAAATTTAAAAATTTCAAAATATGGCTAACTAATCTAGAATTTACAGACTGACAAGCAGAATGAGACACACTGTAACGTGAGTCGGTTGTTTGAATTAATTTCTTTGAATCTTTCAATTATCGCAAGTGCTACCATTCTAAGTAGCCATCCTACATCTTTATAATTATGGCATTCTCATTTAGGTCATGCGTCTCTCTCTAATATCCACGAATTAATATTTCGTGGTCTCTTGAATGGCATTTTAAGGTGAAACTTGAGCCTTTTGATGTGGATTTGATTGGAAGAATAAACTTTATCATAAAATCAGATACAGGAGAATGTGTAGAAATTTCTAACTCTTCATCATCTCCTCTTTTCTTATCTTCTTTCTATTCTCCGAAATTTGAGGAATATTGAAATGAAGTGACGATTTTCTTTTGAGTACTGAACATTTGGTTAAGTAGAGTTGGTGATTCATATATGTTTTCTCCAACTTTAAATTCTTCTCCTTCTAATCTTTTTTCTTCCTCTAATTTTTTCTTATGTTCTGATGTTGATTTTTCTTCTGACTCTTCTTCTTCTTCTCCTGATTCTTCATCTTGTTATTTTTCTGATTCTTTTTCTTCTGATTGTGTTGATGAGGAGGATAATGGGTTATTGGCCTTTTGAATTTCATGGTCTGGAAAAAGAGAGAGAGGAAGAAGAAGAGTTTGTTGTTGGTTATTTCTGAGGGAGAAGACAAAAAGACGATTAGTAAGAGAAGATCTGATGAGGATTGCAAATGCCAAACAACTCTACGTCGAGGTAGGTACAAACCTGTGACAGTTGGCCAATCAAATGAAATTTCTGATCCAAGTACCACTACACCCTATGCATTATTGATTGCTGCAGACTTAGAAACTGTCATCAATCAAGTTCTATCTCGTCAAGATATTGCCTTTTCATATGCTCTTTTTGTCAAACTAGGCAGTTCATTTTGGTTCATAAATTCTGGTTGCTTTAATCTTATGACGCCTAACACTACTTTTTTATGTTCAAAATATCACTTTCTTATTCACCTTTTGTTCATATTGCTAATGAATCATCATTAGAAGTTAGTCATACGGGCATTATTTCTACCTTGATGTCACCATCGAAAATACTTACTTTGTTTCTAATTTATCATTCAATTTATTATCTGTTGGTCAATTATGTGATCATGATCTAAATTTAAAATTTTCAAAATATAGCCGTCTAATTCAGGACCTACAGACTGGCAAGTAGGTTGGGACAAACCATAAAGTGGGTCGGTTGTTTGATTTAATTTTTTTGAATCTTTGTGCTACAGTAAGTGCTGCTATTCTAAGTAGTCATCCTACATTTTTAAAATTATGGTATTCTCATTTAGGTCATGTATCTATCTCTCGTATCCATGAATTAATGTCTCGTGGTATCTTGAATGGCGTTTTAAGGTGCAACTTGAGCTTTTTGACGTGAATTTGACTGGAAGAATAAGCTTTATCATAAAATCAGATATAGAAAAATATGTGAAAATTTCTAACTCTTCATCATCTCCTCCTTTCTTATCTTCCTTCTATTCTCCGAAATTTGAGAAATATTGAAATGGAGTGACAGTTTTTTTTAGGACTGAACATTTGTTTAAGTTGAGTTGGTGATTCATATATGTTTTCTCCAATTTCAAATTTCTCTCCTTCTGATCTTTCTTCTTCCTCTAATTCTTTCTTATGTTCTAATGTTGATTCTTCTTCTAACCCTTCTTCTCTTTCTCCTGATTTTTCATCTTGTCCTTTTCCAGATTGTTCTTCTTCTGATAGGATAATGGGTTATTGACTTTTTGGATTTCATGGTTTGAAAAGAGAGAGATAGAGATAGAGAGAGAGAGAGAGGAAGAAGAAAGGTTTGTTGTAGTTATTTCTGAGGAAAAAAATAAAAAGATGATTGAAAATAGAAAATCTGATGAGTGCCGCAAATGCCAAGCAACTTTACATCGAGATGGGTACAAACCTGTGGCAGTTGGCCAATCAAATAGAACTTCTGATCCAAACACCACCTCACCCCATTCACTATTGACTGCTGCAGACTTAAAAATTGTTTTCAACTAAATTCTATCTTGTCGAGAGGTTGCCTTTTCATCTGTTCTTTCTGCCGCACTAGACAGTTTATCTTGACTTATAGATTCTAGTTACTTTAATCATATGACACCGAACACTATATATTTTATGTAAAAAATATCACTTTCTTATCTGTATCTTGTTCATACTGCTAATGATTCGTTATTAGAAATTAGTTATATGGGCACTATTTCTATCTTGACGTTACTATCAAAGATACTTTTAATTTATTATCTGTTGGTCAATTATGTGATCTTGATCTGAATTTAAAATTTTTAAAATATGACTGTCTAATCCAGGATCTACAGACTGGCAAGTAAGTTGGGACAGGCCATAAAGTGGGTCGGTTGTTTGAGTTAATTTTCTTTGAATCATCCTGCTACATCAAGTGCTGCTGTTCTAAATGGTCATCCTACATCTTTACAATTATGGCATTTTCATTTAGGTCATGTGTCTATCTCTCCTACCTATGAATTAATGTCTCGTGGCCTTTTAAAGGGTGTTTTCAGGTGGAACTTGAGCCTTTTGACGTGAATTTGATTGAAGGAATAAACTTTATCATAAAATCAGATACAGGAAAATATGTGAAAATTTCTGACTCTTCATCATCTCCTCTTTGTCTTCCTTCTCTTCTCTGAAATCTGAGTAAGATTAAGATGGAGTAACGGTTCCTTTTGAGTACTGAACATTTGGTTAAGTTGAATTGGTGATTCATATATGTTTTTTCCAACTTCAAATTCTTCTACTTTTGATCTTTCTTTTTCGTCTAATTCTTTCTTATGTTCTGATGTTGATTCTTATTTTGACCCTTTTTCTCCTTCTCCTAATTTTTCATCTTATCATTTTTCTGGTTCTTTTTCTTCTAATTGTGTTGATAGAGGAGGATAATGAGTTATTGACTTTTTAGATTTCATGATCTAAAAGGAGATAGAGAGAGAGAGAGAGAGGAAGAAGAAGGGTTTGTTGTTGATTATTTATGAGGAAGAAGACAATAAAACAATTTGAAAGAGAAGATCTGATGAGCGTCGCAAACACCAAACAAATTTACGTGGAGATGGGTACAACCTATGGCAAGTGTCTAATCAAATGGAACCTCTGATCCAAATACCACTGCACCCCATGCACCATTGACTGCTACAGATTTAGTGGTTGTCTTCAATCAAGTTCTATCTCGTCAAGATGTTGTCTCTTCATCTATTCTTTTTGCCATATCAAGTAGTTTATCTTGGCTCATAGATTCTAGTTGTTTCAATCACATGACACTTAATACTATATTTTTTACGTCCAAAATACCATATTCTCATCCACCACTAATTCATACTGCTAATGGTTCGTTATTAGAAACCAGTCATATGGTGTTTCTATCCCTGATTTTATCATCGAAAATATTTACTTTGGTTCTAATTTATCATTTAATTTATTGTCTGTTGGCCAATTATGTGATCTTTATCTAAGTTTAAAATTTTGAAAATAATCTAATTCAAGATCTACAGACTGGCAAGCAGGTTAGGACAGGTCGTAAAGTAGATCGGTTGTTTAAGTTAATTTTTTTGAATATTTTTTGTACCACAAATGCTGCTGTTCTAAATAGTCATCCTAAATCTCTACAATTACGATATTCTCGTTTAGGTCATGTGTCTATCTCCCGTATCCATGAATTAATGTCTTGTGATCTTTTAAAGGGCGTTTTAAGGTGAAAGTTGAGCCTTTTGATGTGATTTTGATTGGAGGAATAAATTTTATCATAAATTCAGATACAAGAGAATGTGTGAAAATTTCTAACTCTTCATCATCTTCTCTTTCCTTGTTTTCGTTCTCTTGTCTGGAATCTGAGAATGATTGAGATGGAGTGACGGTTTCCTTTTGAGCACTGAACATTTGGTTAAGTTGAGTTGGTGATTCATATATATTTTCTCCAATTTCAAATTCTTCTCCTTCTGATCTTTCTTCTTCCTTTGATTCTTTCATATGTTCAGATGTTGATTCTTCTTCTGGCCCTTTTGCTCATTCTCCCGATTCTTCATCTTGTTCTTTTTCTGATTCTTTTTTTTTTTGATAGTGAGGATAATGAGTTATTAACTTTTTGAATTCCATAGTCTGAGAGAGAGAGAGAGAGAGAGAGAGAGAGAGAGAGAGAGAGAAGAAGGGTTTGTTGTGGTTATTTCTAAAGAAGAAAACAAAAAGACGAAGAAGAGATTTGATGAGTGTCGAAAATGCCAAGCAATTTTACGTCGAGATGGGTAGAAACCTGTGGCAACTGGCCAATCAAATGAAATTTCTGATCCAAATACCACTACACTCCATGTACTATTGACTACTGCAGATTTAGAGACTGCCTTCAACCAAATTCTTTCTCGTAGAGGTGTTGCTTTTTTATCTGTTCTTTCTGTCACACTAGATAGTTCATATTGACTAATAGATTCTGGTTGCTTTAATCATATGACACCTAACACTACATTTTTTATGTCCAAAATATTATTTTCTTATCCACCTCTTACTCATACTGCTAATGATTCGTTATTAGAAACTAGTCATAAGGGTACTATTTCTACTATTGACATTACCATCGATGATACTTGTTTTGTTCCTAATTTATCATTTAATTTATTATCTGTTAGTCAATTATGTAATCTTGATCTAAGTTTAAAATTTTTAAAATATGGCTGTCTAATCCAAGATCTACAGACTGACAAGTAGGTTGGGACAGATCATAAAGTGGATCGATTGTTTGAGTTAATTTCTTTGAATCATCTTGTTACAGCAAGTGCTGCTGTTCTAAGTAGTCATCCTAAATCTTTATAACTATGGCATTCTCGTTTAAATCATGCGTCTATCTCTTGTATCTATGAATTAATGTCTCATGGTCTTTTAAAGGGCGTTTTAAGGTAGAACTTGAGTCTTTTGACGTGGATTTGGTTGGATAAATAAATTTTATCAAAAAATCAGATGCAGGAAATGTGTGAAAATTTCTAACTCTTTATCATCTCTTTCTTCCTTGTCTTCCTTGTCTTCTTCAGAATCTGAGGAAGATTGAGATGGAGCGACGGTTTCCTTTTGAACACTGAACATTTGGTTAAGTTGAATTGGTGATTCATATATGTTTTTTTTAATTTCAAATTCTTCTCCTTTTGATCTTTCTTCTTTTTTTGATTCTCTCTTATGTTCTGATATTGATTCTTCTTCTGACCCTTCTTCTCCTTCTCCTGATTCTTCATCTTATCATTTTTCTGATTCTTTTTCTTCTGATTATATTGATAGAGGAGGATAATGAGTTATTGACTTTTTGGACTCCATGATCTAGAGAGAGAGAGAGAGAGAGAGAGGAAGAAGAAGAAGAGTCTGTTGTTGATTATTTTTAAAGAAGAATACGAGAAGACAATTAGAAAGAGAAGATCTGATGAGTGCCGTAAACACCAAACAGATTTACGTGGAGATGGTTACAACTTGTAGCAGGTGTCTAATCAAATGAAACCTCTGATCCAAGTACCACTGCACCCCATGCACCATTGACTGCTACAGATTTAGTGGTTGTCATCAACCAAGTTCTATCTCGTCGAGAGGTTGTCTTTTCATCTGTTCTTATTGCCATAATATGTAGTTTATCTTGACTCATAGATTCTAGTTGTTTCAATCATATGATACCTAACACTACATTTTTTACATCCAAAATACCACATTCTCATCCACCACTTGTTCATACTGCTAATGACTCGTTATTAGAAACCAGTCATATGGGCACTGTTTCTACCCTTGATTTTACCATCAAAAATACTTTCTTTGTTCCTAATTTATCATTTAATCTATTGTCTGTTGGTTAATTATGTGATCTTTATCTAAATTTAAAATTTTTAAACTATGGCTGTCTAATTCAGGATCTACAAATTGGCAAGTAGGTTGGGAGTTTTAGGACAAATCGTAAAGTGAGTCGGTTGTTTGAATTAATTTCTTTGAATCTTCTTGCTATCGCAAGTGCTGCTTTTCTAAGTAATCATCCTACATCTTTACAATTATGGCATTTTCATTTAGATCATGCATCTATCTCTTGTATCTGTGAACTAATGTCTCGTGGTCTTTTAGGTCCTATACAAGATGAGTGTTTTGATTGTATTTCGTGTCAATTAGGAAAACAACATGCATTGCCTTTTAATTTAAATGAATCCAATTCTTCTAAACCTTTTGATATTATTCATTTTAATATATGGGGACCGCTCCTACCCCTACTTTGGGGGAATTTCGATATTTTGTTATATTTGTTGACGACTATTCCTATTTTACCTAGATTTATTTAATGGAATGGAGGTCTTAGTTCTTGCGCATTTATCAAGAATTTTGAAAGATGATTCGCATTCATTTTTCACATACAATAAAAATTTTTCGTTCTAATAATGCTACAGAATACACAGACTTCTCATTTATTACCACTCTTAATGAGGTTGGTACTGTTTCTCAAAGGTCTTGTCCAGGTATATCTCAACAAAATAGTCTTGCTGAAAGAAAACATCATCATATCTTAGACACTATACAGACACTATTAATCTCTACTAATTTCCTTGAGCCCTTCTGGAGAGAAGCTGCCCTCACAACCGGCTATATCATAATTCGAGTCCCTTCTCTAACCGTTTAGAATCAGTCTCCTTATAGCATATATATGGCACACGTCCAGATTATCAAGCTCTTAAGTTTTTGGTTGTGCTTTTTTTATTTTACTTCAACCAGATGAATGAACAAAACTTGAACCTCGATTCCGACTCTATTGTGTTTTAGGTTATGGGATTCAACACAAAGGGTACAGATGTTATGATCCTATAGCTAAACGTCTTAGAGTCTCTCGTCATGTTCTATTTTGGAAACATAAATCTTTTTCAAGTATGTCTACATTTCATGTCTCATTTAATTCTCCACATTTTTTTACAAATAATCTTATAGATCTATTTCCAGAAGAAAAGTCATCTGATGCAGGTCTTGACAACTCATCTGCCGACCCTCCTAATGACCTTTCTAATCATGCTAATCGAGCTATAGATTCTGTAAAATCTTTATCATCACCACTTTTTCCTTCCTCTCCTTATTGGTCAACTAAAGTAAGAGTTGTTCTATCTTATTTAAAAGATTACTATTGTTATCCTACCCTTGCTGCCCCATATGAGCCTCAAATATATCGAGAGGCTTGTTCTAATCCTATTTGGCAGAAAGCAAGGGCTGAGGAATTGCAAACTCTCACTTAAACATATACATGGGAATTGGTTGATATACCTCTAAGAAAGTCTGTAGTTGGATACAAATGGGTGTACAAAATCAATACTCGTTTTCATGGCTTTGCCGAATGCTACAAAGCTCGTTTGGTTGTCAAAGGATTCACCCAAGAATATGGGATTGATTATGAAGAAACTTTTTCTCCAATGACCCGTATCACATCTATAAGATCCTTGCTTGCTGTTGTTGCTATTCGTTAATGGGATATTTTTCAAATAGATGTCAAAAGTGCTCTTCTAAATGGTGATCTTTCTTAAGAAGTATACATGTCTCCTCCTCCTAGTTATGATCATCCTCTAAACAAAGTTTGTTGTCTAAAGAAAGCACTGTATGGTCTTAAACAGGCTCCTCGAGCCTGGTATTCAAAATTTAGCGGCACCCTTGAAAAACTTGACTTTTCTAGCAGCTCATATGATTCAGCATTATTCATCAAAAAATCTTCATATGGGATTATTCTACTTCTTCTCTATGTGGATGATATGCTGATCACTAGTGATGACAAAGTAGAAATTGAAACCTTAAAGGAATTCCTTAGTACACAATTTGAGATGAAGAATTTGGGGATAGTCTTATACTTTTTTGGTCTTAAGATCTCCAAGTCCTTTACGTGCTACTATGTATCCTAAACCAAGTATGCATCAGATCTTTTCTTTCGTGCCTGTATAACAGATTCCAAAACTATTGACCCTCCACTTGAAACTAATATCAAGTTACGTCTAAATTATGGAGAACTTCTAAGTGACCCTACTTGGGATCGTCAGTTAGTCGGGAGTCTAGTCTACTTAACTATCACTCAACCAGATATGGCTTATGCTGTACACTTGGTGAGCCAATTCTTGTCAATTCCACGTTCCATTCACTATGCTGTAGTTCTTCAAACCTTGTGCTATGTGAAAGGAACCATCTATCATGTATTGCATTTTTCCTCATCTTCTACTCTAGAGTTATGAGCATATTCTGATGCTGATTCAGTTGGTGATCCTACTGGCTATCGTTCTACAACAAGTTACTATTTCTTTCTTAGAGATTCCCTTATATCTTGGCAAAGCAAGAAGCAATCAGTTGTTTCTCGATCTAGCTTAGAGTCATTGTATCGTGCTCTTGCTGATACTACTGCTGAGCTTCTATGATTGCACTGGCTCTTTCATGACATGGGTGTTCCATTCTCTATCAGTACTCCTATCTATTGTGATAATAAGAGTGCTGTCCAAATTGCTTATAATGACGTCTTCCATAAAAGGATGAAACACATAGAGATTGATTGTCATTTCGTTCGGCACCATCTCATGCAACAAACACTTTCTCTGGTACTTGTGGTGCCTGCAGACCAAATTGTGGATCTTTTCACAAAATCCCATTCACCAGGATAGTTTCATATTCTTGTTTCCAAACTCAAGTTGGTTTCCACTTTACCACTTTGAGTTTAAGGGGGGGATTTTAAATGTAAATATAGCTGCTAACTAACTCATATTTCTAGAGTTTTCTATCTTGTATTTAGTGTATTCTATCATCCACTAACCACATGTATTTACAACATCTACCAACTATCATATCCATTACATTTATCATATCTTACCATATCTATATGAGGCACCTTATATACTTGTAGACACACACAATTTTATCTAATACAACATTCTTTTCATTTCCTTTTTTCTCTACTCTATCACTCTCTACTCTCCTTTTTATCACTCATAATTTACACTTTTTAACCATAACACATACACTAGTTAAATTCATTAAAAATTCCTCTAATAATTCATTGAATGTCAATATTTTAAGTAATGTACTACATATTGAAAGTATAAGAAATTTAAATACTATTAACTGATAGTTGAGAGTGTAAACTAAAAAGAGTAGTAGTTGAGGAGTGCAAATTTCAATTAACCTTAGTTTTTAGTTGCATCAACCACTAAATTGGAATATCAAAGAAAGGTGACTATTGGCATTGGTAACAATTATAAAAGAAAAAATTGTTCAAAATGTCTTTCATATTTTGTTAAATGAATTTTTTTGTCATTCATTTTTAAAATATTAACTTTTCGTCCTTTACAAATTCAAGTTAGCAAAATTTGATTCCAACCTAAGTTTTCAACTGCTTTTTAGCTTAAATCACTACATGATCCACATATAGTCATTTTTTATGCCAAAATATCGAATCCCATTTTTTTTTGGTGCCAATAATGAATATTGATTAGATCCAATTCTACTTTTTAAGGGGAAAATGAATGTAATTGGGGTCAAATTCTACTTTTTTTAGGGACAAAAATAAATATAGATTTGGTTATTTGTTTAATTAAAAATAGAATCTAATTTTTTTGCCCATTAAAAAATGATCATGTGTAAAAAGTGGTCAAAAATCTATGTTGGGACCACATTTTACTGACCCGATTTTGTAAAGGATGTAAGGTTACTATTTAAAACTAAAAGATGAAAAAATCTATCTAATAAAATGTAAGAGATATTTTGAACGATGTTTTCATTATAAAAAAAAAGGATATACACATTCGGGCAAAGTATAGGTGGATGGAAGAAAGAATATAGTTAAATTAGGCCAGAGAAGATACAACATATCGTAGTTGACTGAAAAATCTCAGATTCTAGCTTTTATTTTATTTCAGTAGAAAATCCCAAATTTGGTTTCGTTATCCAAAATGAAAAATAAAGAGCAAAAATAAACTCTTGAAGTTTGCAAAAATAAATTTATGTAGCTCCAGGGATATCAATTTTCTTTAATATTATTTTGCTTGCATCATAAATACATATTTCAATTACTTTTTTTATCTTCTCAACCACCTTTTAATTTTATACATCACATCAAAAAAAAATATTATAGTAATTATTCTAAATAATATTTTAAAGAATCTCCTATCCAAATGTGACACTTGTATCCCTGAACACCTCAGTTCCAATTGATTATAGTTTATCGAGCTAGGTTGGAAGATTTATTTTTCGGTCAAGGTCTAACTCATTTCAAAATACGTGTTTGGAAAGGTAATTATTTGAAATATTATTTGGAATAATTTCTATAACACTTTTTATGATGTGATTTATGTGAGATAAAAAAAATGATTGGAAAGATAAAATGTGTGTTGAAAATTATGTTTGTGATGCAAGCAAATAGTTTGGAGGCAAATAATGGCTATCCAAACACATTTGGGCCCAGCTTTCTTGTGTGCAGGCTGTGTGATACTTCCATTTTCAAGGTTTGGCATATTATACTTGGATTGCCATTTATAGAAGTATCGTTTGGAAACTTATACATAAGAAAAGTATCCATATTCAGAAATATATTCAAAAAGTAGAGCAGTATAATTTGAAGAAATTGCAAGGAATGCTTTGCAGCATTGGCTGTCTGAGGAAAACAAACAAATGTGGCTGTTTAAGTTGTATCTTGATTTCTTTGAACTATATTAAATTAATTAAAGTAGAAAACAAGGAGTATGATTTTTAAATGGTACTCCAAATCTAGGTTTAGAATGTTTTTAGACATGCTTGGATTGAACAATATTTAGATGACTTTCTTGACAATTAAATTCATTTACTAAACACTAATTAATTTGTTGAATGAGTTATTAGATTTTTTTGTTAAAGAATAAGATTCAATTTTAAAAAAAGTGAGACTTGATAAAAACATTACTTGATCTGATAATTATGACTGAAAGATGAACCAAACTATTCGATACTCGAATCAAGCTCTGCTTGGTAAAAGGTCATTTGAATTTGGTTCGCCAATCAGTTAAATCAAATTTGAATAGCATTTTTTTATATTCAATAACATTTAAATTTGATAAAAAGCTTGTTCAAACTCTATTCCGCAAATAAATAAGTTAAGTTTGAACAAGATTTCAAACTCTTTAAAATAATCGAACAAATTTAAACACTAGAGTATTCGATTTGATTAGGTTCATTTATACCCCTGCTAACAATGTAGAGTTTATTCCTCTTGTTGTTTAAATTACATTCTTGTTCTTTTGTTGTCCTTCTAATTGATTTGTCTATTGCTTTGTTTCTATTTCTACCAAGATATACAATTAATTAGGTCCTGCCAATATCCTATAAAAAATGTTTTGTATGTTTATTGAACGAGATTGATAGCAATAAAACACTTCAAACAATTATTGAATCTCGAGAGGATCATTATTTAATGAATTAATAAAAAGATAATTTTACTTACGAAGTGTAACACACGTACTCTTGCACTAGTAATTTTAGGATATACAACTCATAAGTAAAATGGTGCATAATTTTCGAACAGTAAAAATTCCCTGTCTTTTTTTTAAACTGCTCCCACTTCTCACCATCTTCCGTTTGTTTAATATGTACATGTGTAGAAGTTGAAACTATCTGTTGTTTTACCATATTCTACTTGTAACTGGGCTTTAGCCTGCAGATTGTTATTCTATAAGTGTCCTACACATGATCTCTGTAGTTTTTTTTTGGATATCTATAGTTATTAGGCACGATGTGTAAATTGTTGACAAGAGTTAAAAAAATTGACCATTTGGTGTGATGTATAATTTGTTGACGAAAGTATCATTTCAGGAGTCAAAACATAAGATATTATGAAATTTAAAAAAAAAGAGGAACAGCCACGAGCCTATGTGTCCTTATGAAGACAATTATAAACCCTTTTTTGAGCATCAAACTCCTATAATTAATGTCTAAGCGTGGCATACTTTCTTAACACAAAGGTAAGAAAAGAATCTGAACCATTTACCAAGAAAATCTCCGGCTTTCCCCGTTGGATCCTTAGCAGTTTCGAGTAAATCTTATATATACTGATAATGTATATACTATTATGATTAAATATATGACACATATACAAAATTTGAGTTTTAAATTTAAATTCAAATTAGATGTCATGCATTCAATGGTAAAAATATATATACGGTTAGTATATAAAAAATTAATTCTGATAGTTTCTATATGGCTCTATTTCTTTGCTTATGTAAGTAAGTAAATCCTGTCATCCACTTTTCTTGGTAAGAGATCCATTAATGGGATTTTGTCTATCCTCTTCAAAAGGTGATGCGAAAACAACTTGTATGCAACGAAAAAGTAGAAAGGTGGCTATAAGAACGTGATTATGTGAACTTCTTCTTAATTTCTGATGAGGTTCAATATTTTTGTTTTTTCTCGAAAATTATATGCTTCCTTAAAAGAAAAATGAATTGAATCCAGTAGTTCTGTCTAGCATAGGCAAAAGGGTAACAAGAGACAAGTACTAGATTGAAGAAAGGCCAAACCATACATATAGTATGTGCATTTCTTCAAGCTCATTTTCCTAGCACCAAAGGCTGTAGGTTATTATCATATTTCTACAGGCCAAGGCATACATGCCAGACTCGTACACAACAATGTTCAAAATCATTTAGATAACTTAGATAAATCGGCCAAATCTGGTGACAATTTCAATCACCTTAGATAAGAATTCTGTGGACGAAAGTTTGCACTTTGAAACACCAGAAACAATATTTTCAACTGTCTAAAAATTACCTTAAACAGGAAATTAACAAATCAAAATTGTGAATCGTTCTATTTCATCTTTACTCAAACCCAGTGACGGAGCCAGGATTTTTTTGTTGGGGGGGCCAAAATTTTTTCCTAATAAAATTATTTTAATATATTATGTTCAAAATAATTTTCTTCTATTTAAATATATGACATCTAATAATATCAAATATTAAATTTAATTATAAAGATATATCTATTCATAAATATGTGGTACAATCATAACAAAAATTAACAAAAAAAAACCTTTGATTAAATATCTTATAACATTACAAACCATCCAATTTGCACATCATGAAAAAATGCTCTCCAATATGTCACCTATGCAATAGATATATATATAACCATGTAATATAAATGTAACTATTTTCAATTGAAAAAGATAAAAATTATATTAACATACTTTGAAATTTCAACATCTTTTCTTAGAAGTAAATTGAGCTCTACGTTCTTTCATAGAACTAAATTCATCTATGATTGAATCACTGCTAAATTTTTCAGCAACTTCCTTTTCTATATACACAGTTAAACAATCATTCAAGAAATTATCTTCCATCTTGTTTCGGAGCTTTGTCTTGATTATTTTCATAATTGAAAATGCCCGCTCTGTAGTTGCAGTTGATACAGGAAGAGTAAGAACAAGTCTAATCAATCTGTCAATAAGAGGATACATCACTGATTTTCTTGTCTTCACCAAGCCTTGACATAACTCATGAATACCAGATAATTCTTGCAATTCAGGATGATTTGGAATGTCAAGCTCAAAATGTTGAAGTTCTATTCTTAGACGTACTAGTTCTTGCTCCATAAAATCATTCGGATAGAACTTCTCTGCAAGTTTACAAATATCATCAATCTTGAACAGCATAAATCCATTTCTAGGATCTAAAGCAGTGCTCAAAACAAGCAATTCCACGGTATGATCATTAAACCTGCTATGTAACTCTTGCAATTGATAATCAATTGTTGCAATAAATATATCCACTCGATAATAATGCTCCACACTAATCTCATCATGATGACCACGAGATCTACCACGTCTTGCAATATATTGAGCATTCATATCCGGGATATCAATTTGATGTTGCTCACAAAATAATTTAACTTTCACCAAGAAATCATTCCATCCCGAATCTCGAAAATTCTTCAGTAGCTTTGTTGTGCTTGAGACAAGATGCATTCCATTCAAAATATCTTGAGATTTACGTTGCAATGCCATACAAAGATGATGAGTGATTTCCATAATGTCTTTCATAAGATGCAATGTGAAAACAAATCCAAAGGATAACAACTGATTCAAAGCAAAATTAGCATCTCCACGTTGAGAGTATGAACCTCCATCTGCTGCAATGTTACTTAAAACCACACAAGTAGCATTGAACATTTTCAGTAAACTAGAAATAGAATCCAAATGAGAACCCCAACGAGTATCTCCAGCTCGTTTTAAAGTGCCAATTTGATTAAGCCCCCTTCCAGTTTCAAGTTCACCATTAGCAATCTTAGTAGCAATTTCAATTGCTTGAGCCTCCTTTAATTAATCATTACGTTTGCTAGATGCAGTAACAATGTTGATAATGAAAACTAAATTGGAGAAGAATTGGTGAACAGAAGCTACTTCTCTAGAAGCTACAACTAAAGCAAGTTGAAGCCTATGGGCCAAACAATGAATGTAATAGGCATATGGACATTCATGGCAAATTAAAGCTTGCAAGCCATTCCATTCACCTCTCATATTACTAGCTCCATCATACCCTTGTCCACGGATGTTATGAATGGCCAAATTATGTTGAGAGAGAGTAGAAAAAATAGCTTCCTTCAAAGTTAAAGCCATAGTATCACGGACATGAATAACACCAAAAAACCGTTCACAAATGCATCCTTCCTTATCTACATATCTCAAAACAAGAGCCATTTGCTCTCTTTTGGACTCATCACGAGCTTCATCAACTATAATGCAAAATTTTGAATTTCCAATCTCTTGGCAAATTTCTTTTCTAACCTTATTGGAAAATATATAAAGAATCTCCTTTTGAATTTCAGGAGATGTATAGGAGGCATTGGATGGAGCATTTTCTTGAACAACACTTGCAACCTATCCATTAATAGAGCATAATTATAATTTTATAAAGATAATAACTAAATGGAAGCATATTATGAATTAAAAAGATTTCTTTCAAGCATGCATATTATATAAATTCAAGAAAGAATGCAAAGCTGGAAGAAAATCACTCTTACCTTATCATTATAAGAAGCCAACAACTTAATAAGTTGATGAAAGTTTCCACGATTAAGAGATTTTTCACTCTCATCTCGTCCTCGAAAGGCACAACCTTGAAATGCAAGCCATCGAACTACATCAATTGAAACTTGAAGCCTTAATCGATTAATCTCAACTTGCTCAAAACTTTGTTTCTCAATGAAAGTTCCAATGTGTTGAGAAGCATTCATCAAATCATTGCAGGCTTTTACAGCAATTCTGTGAAATGAGTTAGGATTTTTCCCCACATGTCGTAAGAAAGCACAATTATCTCCATTATTGACCTTCTTCCAATTCTTAAAGCCACCAAGAACAAATGCACTTAATTCAACTCGTCCATTCGGCTTACTAAATAGATAGCATGAAAGACAAAAAGTAGCATCAATTGATGGAGAATATTCAAGCCAAGATGGAAACAATTCAAACCAAGAGCTACAAAAATGACGAGCATGTTTCTTTGAACCACTTGAAGGGTAATTTTCATGCTTAACTTGATATGGCCCCCAATTGATATAAGCTCGACGAATTTCATCTTGTTGATTAAGAGGATAGCTCCATATAGGTGGACGTTTTCCGGGATCACGCTCCAAAGAAGCAATATCAATCTTTTCAAGTTCAACTCTTTGAATTTTTTTGGGAGGTTCAACAACCAAACTCTCACTAAGAATAAATGATGGAGTAGCATCACTCTCCTTGTGCTTTTGATCTTCAATAATTTTTCTTTTAAAAAATGCATCAATTGTTGTTGACTTAACCATGGAGAATAAATTTCAAACCTGAATTTAATTCACACTTCATAAGTTATATACAACTCTAGCAAATTATCATAATAAATTATACGTATGCCAAATTAATATTATATATGCATTATATTAGTATTTCTTTGAACCACAAATAGAGTATGGAACCACAATTTTAAATGATACACACTTATTAAACAATAAAATACTTTATACATGTCAAATTATATTTCTTGAGAAAAATATACTACCAATATAGTATAATATCACAATTTTGATACTAGAAATGTATTTTACAGGAGCATAAGATAATTGGAAAGAGGAAAAGATTAAATTTCATAATAAATTAATTATAAAAGGAAAAGGTTTAGTACAGGCACCAGAGAATGGAGCCAGCCACTTCACTTCAAGTTATTGGATTCTACTTTCTAGCACCAAGTGACCAAGCCACGGAAGCCACCAATGACCAAACGGTCCAAACCAATCATGGTGTGAATCACCCTTGAATTTTGATGAATCTTCTTTGAATCTTTGTTGTATTCTTCTCCAGACTCCAGTTCTCCTGTCTTCTTGCTCTTTTCACTTTACTTTTGTGTCTACCCACAATCAAGTGCCACCGTGAAAGAAAGAAAGAAATGAAAAGTCACCCTCTGACCCACACTTCCTTTTTGATCCGCATATCAGAAAAGTGGGCAAATAGCTTCCTTTGTAAGCTTTTCTTAGAATACTAAAGATAAAATAATTTTTTTTAAATCTTTTATCCATTGGGCTAAGTTATATATAGTTGTATATGGGCCAATAAAATAATTATTTTTGTTTTAGCCCATTAACAATTATGAATTGGGTCATGATATAAACTCTCATAATATAAACTAAAATTGTAAAAATTTAGGGGGGGCCAATTTTATTTTACACACAAATTTACATATTATGAATTAAAATTTTCAAAACTTAGGGGGGGCCATGGCCCCCCTCTGCCCCCCCTTGGCTCCGTCATTGCGTCAAACCATCTATCATCTAGTATTAAGGTGCTACCATAGCACCTTCCATGCTGACGTTCCCTCCTAGTTTGGCCTGGCACTACGTATTGCTCATAGTCGGCTTTATCATTTTGGGTAAGCCTGTCAATCGGGCCTAATGAGCCGGGCTTTGATGAGCTCAAGCTCAACTCAATTAATTTGAAACATTTTCGGGCTTTGGGCTATGAGTTTCGGGTTCATAAATGTGAAATTCATATTCAACTCACATAATATTCGGATTGTGAGCCTTAATCGGGTTTAGCCCAAGCTCACTTATTACTCCTTAATTTTCTTCATATAATTACTATAACTATTAAGTTGTAAAACTAATTTAACATTTACAAAACTATAATATTAAAACTAAACATGAACAAATAATAGTTCTTAAAAAGTATATAAACCAAAATTTTTTCAACAATATTTATATTTAATTCGTTCAAAATGCATGAAAAATAGTAATAAAACATGCGATCATAAGCCAATACATCTTTAAAAGTTGAAACTTTTTTTATAATCTTGTGATTTAAATCCAAATTTGCTTGATGATTTTTGTGTTTGTAGACCAAAAAGAAATTAACCAATATTATGCCAATACAAAAATTTACTCAACTAATAAGAAAAGTTAGAGATTTAGTTATGCATTACTAATATTGGCTCTCAAGAAAGCTCATGAAAGAGTCTTTAGATATATTTTTGTGTTTTGTAATTTATATTTATGTTTAGTATTTAGTAATAATATATTTGGATATATAATTATACATAATATCAAAATATAAATATTATATATATAGGTAATTAAAGGGCCGAGCCTATATCGGGTTTGAGCCTAATAAGGCCCAAGCTTGGCTCATATTTAATTTGGGCCTAATTTTTAGGCTCAAGCTCAGATCGGCTCACTAAATGATCGGGCTCATCGGGCTTTCTGTCGGGTCGAACGAGCCGAGCTCGGGCTGGCCCAGCCCCATTGACAGTCCTAATTTTGGGTTACTTAATTGGGTTTTGACAAGCCCAATCCTGAATAAGGGAAAAGACCGATTTGACGGGTAAAAATCTATCACATATGTGACTCATTTCAGCCATTTTTAAAATATATTTCGAATCGAGATTAGGTTACTTGAAAAATCATACACATATAGACTATATAAATGTTCACATATATATAATATATAAGTAACACATAAAAATTTTAACTGTTATTCTATAGACTTCATTTTTTTGGGGTTTGTAGACCAATGTTTTACTTATTTACTCTAAATTATTAAGATAATTAAAAGATTAGTGGTTTAAGATAAATCTAATTATTAACAAACCACAATTATTTCATACAATTTTATTAATTTCGACAATAGTCGTCATAAACATCTGAACTATTTAGTTCAGGTCAGCAAACTTGGCTAGTAAAATTGGCGAAATTGTACCAAGTGATAAATACCATATACAAACAAGAAACGCCACACTATAGGTGTAGTATACATATTTTCTCCTTTTCAGTAAGAAATTTATATTTTCTTCGAACTCAGCCTTTGGTGTTAGGAACTTGAGTTTCCCACATGTTCTCCAAACTCATATTCCTAGCACCAAAGGCTCCAGGTTACTATCATATTTCTGTAGGCCAGGACACGCATGCCAGAGTTCATACATTTGAATGACATGAACCACAATAATGTTCAAAATCAATGAGAAACTCAACGGTATGATGTATAATCTGTTGATAAAAGAATCATTTTTGGATTTAAAACTTAAGATTATTCTATGAAATTAAATAATCAGCCACGAGTCTAGGTGTCCTTAGCAAGACATTTTAAATACCTGTTTTGAGCATCACACTCCTATAATTAATGTCTAAGCGTAACATACTTTATTAGCACAAAAGGAAGAGAAGAATCTCAACCATTTACCAAGAAAATTTCAGGTTTTCCAATTGGATGCTTCCTAGTTTCTATATGGGTCTATTTCTTGCTTATGTAAGTACAAATCTCCGATTTTCTTAGTATGAATTCCATTCATGAGATTTTGTCTATTTCTCTTCTCAAAGTAAATGATTTGAAAACAACATATGTGCAACGAAAAAATAAAAAGGTTTTCATCTTCCATATCTTAGATGCTGTAAGAATGCCATCATGTGAACTTTTCTTAATTCCGAATGAGGTCCAATATTTGGGTCTTTTCCAAATTAATCAAGTTCCATGTTTCACTCTAGTGGACTGGTTTTCTTAGATAATCATTTGAATCGTATCTTTGGAAAATTATATGCTTCCGTAAAAGAAACATTAAATTAATGAATCTAGCAGTTTTGGTCAGTATGGCCAAAAGGGTATGAAGAGACAAATATCTATTAAAGAAAGTGTTAGTTGTGGTATCCGAAAATTGACCAAAAAGATTCTTGACAATCTCGAAAGGCAAATAACAAAGCACAAATAAATGAAACAAGAATACAAGAATTTATGTAGTTCGATCAAATTGATTTACGTCTACAAGGAGAGGAGTAGAATTTCACTATGAAAAAGAGAGTACAAAAGCCTTTAAAAAGTGTTTCCAAGCCCAAGAACACCTAAAGCTAAAATATAAGAGAGTCAAAAATAATTTTACTAACAAAAAGGTTTAATTACCCAAAGGTCCAAATAGCTCACTAATACTCTCTTAGTTTGGTGCCCTTAATCTCATGAAAGGTCCATTCTATTTATAGCTAACTAAGGGAAATGTTTTTTTTTTGTACAAAAACAATGTGGAACAAAGTCATACTTAACAAATCTCCATCTTAGCATGTCCCCAATATTGACAATTTCAAATCTATTCCACCTTCTCCAAATAAACTTCAATGGACCCTAAATCACGAACAATGAACACCAACGAAATCCAAACATTGCTTGAACTTGTAAATTGGAAGAGTTTTCGTGAACATTGCTTGAGCTCTGTTTGGATTGTAAATTATTTGAGATATTTTTACTGTAGCACTTTTTATGATGTGATGTATGTGAGATAAAAAGGTAATTGGGAAGATAAAAAGGTGTGTTGGAAATTGTAATGGTGATGTAAGCAAATAAATTTTGGCAAATAATCCTCTATCCAAATAAACCATAGATTTTCTTTGGTATTGAGTTTTTGAGCGGGGACTTTTTTCTGAGCAATAGTATCTCGAATGAAGTGAAATTTTGTATCAATGTGTTTCATCCTCTCATGATACATGACGGGATTTTAATACAAGTACAAGTTTAAATCCAATTTATACCCGTTTTGACTGCAAGTATACAGGTCAACTAGTAGTTTAGGGCATATATCGGGTCGATCCCACGAGAAAGATTGGGCAATTACCGGTACTACTAAAGTTTCTTTATTATTTAGACGATCAATGAATTAAAAGAGATAAAATTATGCTAAACTTATGCAAGATAATAACAAATGAAAGATCCTTAAGTTATGGTATTCCTAACTACTCATGCAAGTGCTACTTTTGGATCATTGAATACTACTATCTCTGCTAGTTATGGCGTAATTTCTTTATGCATGTGAAACCTACTCTCATAGTAAATCAACTATACTTGTAACTAATCTATATCTACTGTCGTGGTTATGAAATTAGTTACAAGTTTATTTCTTCTATGAAATTACATGAAATGAATCACTAAACCCACAAAGGTGCACCTCTACTCTCGTGAGTGTACTCCCTAGGTTTAGCACTTCTTGAACTAGTATTAAATCTCAATGTTCATTGAAGAAACAACACCTTTAGATAATCACAATTAATGGTACCAACTTAATCATGATTTAAAGAGCTAAAGTGCTAAATAACTTGCTCAAAATAATAGCATCAAATAGCCAAATAATAGACACTAACAATCATAGAAAGTTCAACCAAATCCAAGGCATAAACTTTAGAAACACATAATAAAATACAAATCCATTACTTGGATATTAACTAAACTTAAAAATCAATTACAAAAGATAAAGAATTCGAAGGTAGAGTAACCCTTGTCACATGAGCTCTCTCCTTGCCTTCTTCATTCTCCAACTTCATCTTCACCTAGCTAATATACAAGAAAGGATAAACTAGCTAGAAACTAACTATCCTACACTACCTAAACTAAAGAGCTAAGAAACAAGTTAAGAACTACTTTTGTGGTGTTTCTTGCACTCTCTAATCTCTTTTGATCCTTGCAAGTCCATGGCTATTTATAGATGAATATAGTCAAGAAATGAGGCTTCAAACATCCCTTTTATAGCTGTTAAGTGGTTGTCACACGTCCATCAATACTGGTGAATTATTGGAGGAGGAAACAAGTTGTGCAAGTGAAGAGCAGCCATTTCTAATCAGAATCCGGCCATAATCCGGCCGGATTGTCGGCCGGATTGTTTCCCTGCCTTTCTTTACAATTTCTGTCCAGTCTTCAATATTGCTCCAATTTTGCCTCAACTTCAACTTAACTTTTCTCGATAATAGAAGCTGAATTAACTATTGACCAAAACATAAAACTTGTAGCCTTTGAGTTAGATTTCCAATGCATCAAGAATCACCTCATTTGGATTTGTGTAGGCTGAGAAATGACTGAAATACCCTTCACTGCTCAATGCCTCATTTCAGCTTCGACCATAGAAATTGACTACTGTAATTCAGCTTTTTGACCTGGAAAACCTTCAAACTAGATTTCAATATCTTCACAAGATTTATAGATCTATCTCTTATCTTCAAAATGGTTCAAGAATCATCTCAATCCGATCATTGTAGCTCAAGGTATAGCCAAAATACGAAAATGTGTTAAAGCTGTCAACTTTCCTTTTCATCCAAATGAAGTATATTTCCAACTCCTATACAAATTATGGACAAAATGCAAGTAAAAAGTGACATAAATCTCATTTAATCACTTAAGAGCATTTTACACTAATTATAGTCAAAATGATCCATTTTCTTCTTATAATATTGTAAAAGTGACTAAAAATAACATAAACTATCATTCAAAAGTAGCTTAAATTAGTCACTTATCAATACATCTGGTCTTTAGTCAAGTGAATAGCACTTTGGCTATTACAGTAAATAGTAGCAATACCTTGATGTAGATTGAACTCGCCAAACAAACTTTCAACTACAAGGTTTCTTTGATTGTCTCGATCACAGCCATATCCTCTGCCTTCGTAGTAGATAAAGTTACACTAGATTGTAAGTAACTTTCCAACTAACTGCACAACCATCAATACAAAATACATAAATTGAAAGTGATTTTCTCTTATCAAAATTTTTGGCATAGTCAGAGTCCAAAAATCCAACCAAAGTGTCAGCCTACGGAGTGCTGTTAGATGATATCTTTATTAGTTTACAGAATTTCGTCACTTGGGAGGCTAATTGGGTTCTTAGGAATCTAAATGTGCCTGCTTAGTTATTAGCTAAGAATGCTAGTTCTGCTTTGTACTTCGAGATTTTCTCCACCATCTTTTCTTTCTTCCACAATTACTACAGATCTATCTTCACCCTGATAAAATTTTCCAGTTTTTCTATCAAAAAAAAAAAAAAAATCCACATCCAATTGAACGATCAAAGATTGATTAGTTCGCTTGTCTAGTAAAGGTGATCTTTCAATTATTCACCTATCAATTGACGAAGTAATTCAATAGTAATATTGTCATAAACAGAAAATTAATCGTTAAATATTGAATGATAAATCAATAACTTTGTGTACTATAAGAATAAAACATACATCTGAATAAAAATTTTAAATTAAAGGAGATTTTTTTATAAAATACTATAATATCATTAAAATTTGCACTAATAGTAGAAGTTATAACATCAAACATACATAGATATTAAAAAAACAAATTTGAAGAATGGATACTATGAATCTAAAGAATAGAAAAAATTACACTTTAAAATTTTAAAAAATATTTTAAAAAATGAGATAAAATAATTATAACCTCACAAACATTTGTGTATCATTGCTAGATCTACTGATTAACTCTTCAAGTTCAGATATTATGGTAATATTTGCCAACTAGATCTTAGAAATTTCAGGTCTTTTAATCAAAACATGAAAAAACTAAAATCTAATAAAAGAAACATGAAAAAACTACTTAAAACTCTCACTAGAAATCTTAGGAGAGAAGAAAACTCTCACTAGGTTACCCTAGGGTCATGGAAAGAAGAAACTCTCACCAGAAAATTTTAAGAAAGATTTTATTCACACAAATGGAAAAAAACTAAAGAGAGAGAAATCCTCCAATGGGGAAATATTAGACAAATTTGATCTCTCTTCCATGGGATATTGGAGGAAGTTTTGGTTAGGAAGTTTTTCTAAAGAGGAGAAAGAGGGAATTAGTTTTTTTCTAATCGGATAGCTAATAAAAGGTGATTAAAACCTGTTAGGAAATTGGCTTAATTTTCTTTTAGGTAGAATTCTTGTTTTGTGTGAAAGTAACTAATTTTCTAATTGATTTTAGTTACTTGAAGTAGTAGCCAAAAAATATTCTATTTAGTTTAGAATTAGAAATTATTTCCTATTCCGTACAAGTTTAAGAATTAGAATTGGTTTCCTATTGTTATTTGGGTTTTGGCCAAATAATGTTCCCTATAAATAGATGGGTTGACATACTACACAAGAGACATACAAGGAGACACAAGGGCAAGATGTAGCCTTATACCTAGGGTGTGAGAGAGGGTTCTTGGGAGAGGAGAGATGGTATACAAGGGTTGGGTTTAGATTCAAATTGTATTCTTGTATAAGGTTTTCCTCTCATAATAAAAAACGTGTTTCTCTCCGTGGACGTAGGCTCAATGGTGGAATCGAACCACGTTAAATATTGTGTGTCGTCTATCTTTCATGCTTGTGACTTGTTTCTCATTAAATTATTGTGTACTTGATATTTCAATAGTTATGTGTTCCGCGCTTGGATCCTAACAAAACCCAAGGCAAGTCAAAGGTGTAAGAGGTAGACTTATATTAGTCTAATATTTAGTTTTTTTACATCTCAATTCATAAACGATCAATTTGAGTTACAGTTGTTCACTCTCTTTTTCTGTATTAAGACTATCAAGCATATTCTTTCAACAAACAAACCATAGTGAGTCTTAATTCTTTTTGGCTGTTTAGAAAAGGATGGCAATCATTTTTTTTAAAACTTTTCCTTGGTAAGGATTAAGAAGCTAAAAGGCAGTTCGCATTTTTTCAGTTTCCTTTTTCCGTTTTTCTTTTTCTAAGCTTTCCGTTTTTCCGTTTGACTGACTGAAAGAGGGGTTAGAGACTTGAGGAATATGAAGGAGATACACTGGTAAGAGATTAGTTCCCACTTTCCTTTTCTGTTATGACATGCTTGTAAGTGTCATGTTTTTAATTTTGAAATGTTTCAAAATGAAAATTACTTTTGATCTCTTTTTCCTTATACCTACTTTTAGCTATGTTTTATGCTTGATTCAAATTTGAATCTCGAATTTTAGAAGACAAAGTTAGAAACAAATGCACTAACATCACAATCAGTACACTATTTTTAAAAATTTAAAATCACGACAAACAATTTGGAGCAGAAGAAGTATTAGTTATCAAACTAAAGACTTGAACTAAAGACTAAGCTGCATACGATATATAATTGACATACAGTAATAATTTTGAAGGTGCTTGATATTTGGATAGTATAAAAAATTCCCCCCGCTGAAAAAAAAGTCCCTTTACTTCGGAGTTGAGATTACAAAAATTAGAGGTTTTGAATTAAATACCTTGCTCCCTCCCTGTATGGAAATGTTAAATAGAATCTATATGTATTAAAACAAGTACCAATATGATTGTTGTTCAAAGTTATCTTGGTTAAGTATTTGTGCCTTAAAATATTCTTAACTTCCTTGGGACTCATCCAATTATTCAAACATGATTAGGTAAAACGAAATAAACAATACGGGTACAACTTATTATTGTAGCTCAGTGTAGAGTGTAGACCCAAGCATGTCTCATTGTAGGGATTAGGAACTCACAAGCCGAGTTCTATCAAATTTTAAGCGGTTCGTATAATTTATACTATATTTGGTGTAAATCTATACAATTTTAGTATAAATGTAAAATTTATACAAGTTGTGTGAGTTAACAACTTCAAATTTACACTTATAATAATTCAATAAATTATTTAACTGAGATAAATACTATATAGTCATAAACATACCATGGCAATCACTTAACCTTTCTTAAATTAATATACATAAATATCCCCACCGGGTAGGTAATTATGATAATAATTTTAGGAGACAAACATCTCAAAATCCTTATCGAATAATTTTATGAATTAAAATAATAGCCACCTAGATGGTAATAATTGTAATAATTATTACAATTATTCAACTGAGACAAAATTTTTTATGTCAATATATAATAAATCCAATTATGACACTGGCAAACTAAAACTTTGTTTGCTTAAAATAAATCCCAAACCATTTGTCCAATTTGCTCTAAAAATTTTATTTGTGCCTTTAAAATCATGGCCAAACGAATATATGTGACATATTCTTATAAATACATGAACCAAGAAGGCTATCCCAAATATCATGCCAAAATTCATATCTCAAGTAACAATTTCAACTTTGATGCAAATCCAAGTTGAAAATCAACATAGAACTTCAAAACATGGACATCTCAGGATCCTTATTAAATAATTCTATAAATATAACAAAAGTTATTTGGCGATACGATTTATTATAATTCAAGAATTATTTAACTGAGACAAAAAACTTTTTGCACATAAACTCTTTCATATCATCTATAGAAGAGCAAAACAAATAAATTGCACTTATATTCATGAAGTTCCGAGAACGTATCATATAGAATATGTCAAGCTTAAGCACAAAGAGAGTCCAAACCTTAATTTATCCCTCAATGCATTGAATCAAATAAATCTTGGATTCAATAACACAATGCCAATAAAAGCAAGTAAATAAACTTAAGCTTTTTCCGATAATTTCCCTTATACCATGTATAAACAAACATGCAACTGAAGGATATTTTGTAAGCCATAGGAACAAAGGAGGGATAACGTGCTTCAAAAGTTGCAGCATAATCATTTGGTCATTAGCCAAGACCACTGTATAATTTGTTCTTTAATTGTGCGAACATGCATATTTAGATATAAGCTAACCTGAGCCTTTACTTCCCCAAGCATCACATTAGGATTGTTTTGTGGCAAACCTGCTACTTATCCTTCTTTTAGCTTTTCTCCGGCATCACTTGCTCACCAACCTTATATATGCATCAAACTTAATCACTGACCATTAGATACAAACATAATGACTGAAATATATGATCAAACATATTTTGTAACATAGCCAGATTTACTCGCCAAACTTATTTCCATGAACAAATTAAATTGATTTTCAAGAATTCTCCAGCATGCACGAAAACAGATTCTCAGTAAACAGTGCATAAGTACGGGAACTCGAAGATCAGAACCTTTCAACGTAAGTGGAAGTGCAAATTCATGTCCAGAATTGGGCAAAAGTTGATGACTAGATCAACTTCAATACTTGACAACCATGCATTCTTTCTTTAAAGAGAGGAAGGTCGCAAAGCCAAGCATGAATCACCACATCAATAGGGATAAATAGCCGTAACTTAAAGTCGTGATTCAAGCAAGAAAGACTGACCATGAATCTAAGTTTCTTAAAACTTAAAAGAACAGCAGCCAAACCGGTTTTAGACACCTGTGGTGCCCATGATATGTCAAACGTTATGCCTTAACAAATCAAGAGGTCGTGTAGGAACTCGCAGTGCATGGTCGTTTAAAGCTTTTGCGCTTGCTAATATGGAGCTTTGGTCAACCGGAGACAACTAATAAACAACCAATTATCACAAGAAACTTATTTATTGATCATTGTATTGTACCATTGTATTGGTACAGTTGACCATAAACAACGTTTGAAAACTTCATAAACCCACAATCCATATTTTATATTAACCTCTTCTTCACAAACGCCATATGAATTTAATCTGTTCATACGGCGAAGGCAAAATCAAATTAAAAATAAAAACAGTAGACCTAGTAGATCTAATACAAACGGCATGGTAGTAAACCACTCATAATTGTAATCTTTAAAGAAACTTTCAAAACTACAAATTATGGACTTGAAAACTTAACGATTCAAAATCTAATATTGGTGCTCTAATACCACTAGTAGGATTTTTCAAAATCTCAATACTAGATATTTGAATACCACTATAATAAAATTACTTACCGTTCTCCAAAAATAGATCAAGAGATTAAAAGATGTATGAAGACCTTGATCAGCACGTTGTGGTTCACGTGCTTGGCATAGGTGGGTCTCTCTCCCTCTCCAAGTTCTGTATGGGAGGGCATGTGTGAAAGTCTTGATCAGCACGTGGTGGTTCGCATGCTTGGCATGGGTGGCTCGCTTATCCTCTCCAAATTTTGTATGGTGGCTATCAATGGGACAAGTCCCCTAACAATACGATGCTAATGTTATCAATGATAGAGATGTGTGAGAACCTTGATCATCACATTGTGGTTGCCTGGCATAGGCAGCTCCCTCTTTCTCTCCAAGTTCCGTATGGTGACTATCAATGGGACAAGGCACCATAGCAGTATGCTATTGAGAAATGTGTGAGAACCTTGTGGTTCACGTGCTTGGCATAGATGGCTCGGTCTTCCTCTTCAAATTCTGTATGATGGTTATCAATGGGATAAGCCATCCTAACAATATGATGCTAGTTTTATCGATCCGAGAGGGATCTAGTCTTTTATAACTATAGTGAGACCTTCCATTAAGATAATCCTAATCGCAATAACAGGCCTTACATTGAAACAGATCTAGTGAATTATACTGTAGTGGGCTTTAGTAATCTTCATTTAAGCCGTCTTTGGGACAAAATTAGTCAGTGGAAGCCCGAATTAGAAAATAATTCTAAGAATAACTTCATGAAATTTCAGGACCATGACAGTCATTTTCCTCTGGAGTACATTATCTACACATTAGTGTAAATAATCTTTATTACATCCACAGAATTGCTCATCATAAACATTAAGATACATAAAATGGGATTCCTTGGATTCACTATTCTTGCCACTTGTTCTTGCTGCATAAACTCCTGAGCTTCTCTACTGCTTCATGCAACTCTTCTTCTCCTCCTTCTCTGAACTTGTGACTCAATTCTTTAGCATTCTGTATCAATAATTCTCCTAGCTCTTTCTTCTCTACAACTACCTGTTTTATGACTTTAGCAACCTCTTCCCTCTTGATCTGCCCATTTTCATCCTTCAGAATCTCAGTGCCAACACCAATCTCTACTGCAAGTCTAGCATTCCATGGCTGATCATAAAGCATGGGCAAGGCTAACAATGGTACCCCATAATATATGCTTTCGATAACAGAACTCCATCCACAATGACTCACAAATCCACCCGTACTTGGATGCTCAAGAATTTTAGCCTGTGGTGCCCATCCATCCAGCACCACCCCTCTTTCTTTCACCCTCTCCAGAAACCCTTGTGGTAGAGCATCCTCAAGGGCAATGGCATGTCCCACGGGAAATCTAACTACCCATATAAAGTTAGCATTACTCAGCTCCAGCCCGTATGCCATTTCTTCCCTTTCTTCCCTGGACAAAAAGGTTTCGCTCCCAAAAGAAACATAAACCACTGATGATTCATCTCTGCCATTCAGAAATTCGATGAGATGGGAATCGGGCCACTCCAACTCCCCCTCCTTGGCATCATCATGTTTTAGCTCAGCAAGAGGACCTACAACTATCATCTTCCTCTTACAGCAGGAAGACAAATGATCAATGTATTTTCCCTAAATCTCTCTCCAGCTTTTCATCAAAACAATGTCTGAAGATACTTCAAAGGACTTAGTTGGAGATAAGTCAAGTAGTGCTTCTTCGGGGATATTTTTCTTGAATTCTTCGACAACTGCAGCCATCTTCTTTATTTCATAATCCCGCAGAAATAGTGCCGGAAAAGGGTAAGAAGTCTCATTGACACCGGGGAATCCTTTACTGAAGGCCAGATGATGAAAGTGCACCCAAGACCAAGAAGCTGCTCCAGTGACTAAGAAAAGAACAGATGGAACATGAATCAGTGAAGCTAGTTCTGAGGCCCACGGTTGGAAAATATCGTAGATTAGCAAATCAGGTTTCAAAGTGTTAAGGATGTTTTGGAAGTTGGTCTTTCCCAAATTAAAAGCATGATGGAGCGTCTGGTTGAGATGGGATGGGAGGTTTTTTGTCGTGTGATAGTGCGGTGGAAGTTCAGGGAAGTGTGGCAAATCAAGTTGTACTAATTTCATTGATTGATTAGAGAAGTACTCCTCCAAGTTTCTATCTTTCTTGATGAAAGTCAGATTGATCTCAGTGGAACAAAAGTAAATCTGGAAGTTATTTTTGGCGAGTCTCTTGGATAGTTCCAAGAAGGGAGATATGTGGCCATGAGCTAGCCATGGGAACATCAAAACTCTGAATCTACTGTTAGATTCTTTTGATGTCTTCTCCATAGCTGATTGATTGAATCTTTGAAATAATCCGGTGGTTTTCTTTGCTCTGAGAAACGGGAGAGCTGCTGAATAAATATATAGTAGCTTGCATAGGCATATCACATGATTCACCGTTAGATGTGCCCAATCCCTTTTATATTTGAACATTTTGCAAGTGGCAGACATTTTGAGTCTTTGACCTTGTCAAGATTCTCACATCTCAGTTGTTTTTTTTAAATTTATTTTCCTGAAATTAATTTCAATTTAATGGGGAAACAATCCTTTATTATTATTATTATTATTATTATTGAACTGGTTCGTATGATTTTTGAGTTTGGTGGAAGAAAAATGCTTAGTAAATGCAGATAGAATTTACCGCATTGACTTATAATATGTTAAACCACCTACATTTGTCAAAAAAAAATTCAAAATAATTGCTCCAAACAATGCTCTAACATGATAAAACTTGGAAGAAAGAATAGTTAAAATGACCCTTTAATTATTGTTAACCCCAAGAAGGTCGTCAAGGCGGATGAACTAAGATGAACAGTTATGCCCAATTGTGTCCGACTACCAACAAATTAAGAATTGCTCATCAATGACATAAGATTAACGTTTAAAAAAGGTCTATCTTACATATATAAAGCATGAATCGCTTGTGAACAGTACAGAATGAACCGGTTATGCCGTTATTTTTATGAGTTTGAGGGTTGTTTTGGTCTTTTGATGATTGGTGACAGTGGTTTTGCTGGAAATTCGCTTCTGTCCGCGTGGCCCTCTTGTATATTTCACTTCAGACGCGTGGGCCTCTTGTTTCATGTATCATTGTAGTTGCTTTGGCTCCACTGCTGAGTGGGCGGTGGCTGCTGTCCGCATGGCGTCCTTTACCAGGTGGTGAGTGGCTTTCTTTACCAGGGGTAAAAATAGGCGTGAGTTGGTTTAGCTACAGTAGACATGGACCGGTTATAGAGTACATTTTAGCAACTCCAGTTGCTTTTACAATGTGACATTCGAAGAAGAGGTTCAGGGCAATATCGTCGCTCCATTGATATACAAGGCCAGAAGTAGGCAGTGGGGCGTAAATTTTGCCCGTTCCATAGGCCACCCATTCCCCTCCCCTTCTGATTATTCGATTATCCATCAAACCGAATAGCTCGTATTCACAGCTTTCTATCTCACTGGTTTTTTGGAGGAAACTACTTATTGACCTTATTTCTGAAAAGATTTGGAATTCAGAGACCTTATTCACTGCCTGAGGTATTCTTTTAAACCTTTGCCACCTTTTCGTATGTTTTTTTCCTCAAAGTTTTTGTGGTACTTGCAGATTATGTCTATACTTGGATGAAAAATACATGAGGCTTCGACCTACAGTATGTCAAAATAGCAAGCAATTGATAGATGGTATTCAATTTTTGGTTTCTTTATATATTTGGCTTCCAGATTTTTCTGGCTTAGCAGACCAAGAATTCTTGTACTTGTGCTTCAAACTTTACTGTTGTTGCAGTTAATTAATGGTGATTTATGTGAACAATCACCTTAATTTTTTAGAGGACTGCTTGGGACTCTGGCTTTTTGTTGTGGTCCTATAGTTCGACATATTAGATTTCAGAGAGAGACAACAATTCTCAAAAGGTTTGTATTTAATTGTAATTTTAATGGATAGCTGGATAATCCTTCTTCTTATCTTTAAACTCATTAAACAAAAAAAGAAGAAGAAGAAGAAGAAGAAAATGCAAATGATTGCCAGTTATTCTCATAGTAGTTAAATACAAAATAGAGAATTTTCCTCACGTTCTTTCTTCGCCTTCTTTACCAGATGTGTTTTTCCCGTTCCTCATTCTTCTTCTTAGCTTTCTCTGGCCAGTGTTTTTTCCTTCCCTTGTTTTCCTATTGAATTTTCTACTAGATTGCAGATAATTGAGTCTAGGAAGAAGCGGATGAATTGCGCATAAGTTTGTGCATCGGTGCATAGGTGTAACAGAAATGGTTTTCCTAATTCCCATATGTAAAATGATAAAATTGCAATGTCTTGAACCTTGTCCAGTTCAGAATCTATTCTTAACCCACATCTTCTGAGCGCCACATTGTTCAGTACATGACATGTATTATTTACATCTGCAAGATGCGACTTATTTTTCATTAAGTGCATTGAGTTCAACTTGTTTGCAGGCTTTATGTCGCCCCTGCACCTGGGAGAATGGGTTATGTTGCAGCTGCTGAGAGGTGGCATCTGTCTCTCCCTAACTGTTTCTTCTGAGGTTTACTGAACATGTAATAATGGTCCTTGGAAAGCAATTATTGAATACTATGGTGGACTTGAGAGTATTGCTATTTTAATTGAATTATGTGTTTGTTTACTTTTAACCATGTAGTTCAGGACGTTACTCACATCCTGAGTTTTAAGTAGTTCAGGACGTTATGTTTGTTTAGGTTATAAAGCTGGTTAGGCTACATTATCATGAGATGATTCCCCTCTGATGCTGTACTGAAGCAAGTGAAAAGCTTTTCTAGCTGTGATGGTAATTGAAAAGTATATTGTGTCATTTTACCGTTTTTTTTGGTGAAAATAGGGATTAAATATTAATAAACAACAGAGTTTAGCCCTATCTATTACAAAGCAAAAGAGATAGTGCGGGGAAAACAGATCCCTTTCAAGTCCTCATCATAGACAAAAGCGAGTTCTTGAGGACAATTAGCAAAAGTTACAAAGTTGGATTGTAATCTGCCTCCCATTCTTGCGAGTGCGTCCGCGCATCTATTTGCCTCCCGGTATATGTGGGATATTTTAACAAGCCGCAGCTGCGAAAGGAGGGATCTGCAATCCGAAATGATAGAGTTCAAAAGGTGATTAGGATTGGCAACAAAGTAATAATAGCTTCGCAGTCAACTTCAACTTCAAGTTGAGAAATTTTTAAGGAAAGGGCTATTTCTAGTCCATCTCGGATACCCCAACATTCCGCCAGCATGCTGTTTGTAGAACCTAAGTTTCTGCAGTATCCTTTAATCCAACATCCGGAGGCGTCTCTGATAACACCTCCAGCTCCCGCTGGACCTGGGTTTCCTAAGGCTGAGCCGTCTGAATTGAGCTTGAACCAATGGAGGATTGGAGGAATCCTCCAATCCTGGATGGATGTCAAAACTGATCTCCAGGATTTCATGGCCATAGCTGGGTTTTGTTTTGGACTGGCTTTCATGGTCTTCCTTGTGCTGACATTGCTCTGGGCATAGAGTTTCTCACAACTTTTGCATCCAGTTTCCCGCTGAAAGCACTCTTCTGGTGATTCCAATATCATTTAAGTAGCCAACAAACGTGGCGTGAGTGTACTTATCAAGCATTGCCTTTCTTGTGCGAAAAAAGTCTGGAACTTCCGGGGTTTTATGATTGACTGGGTCAAGGACAAAAAAGGAATGAGGACAAAAAGGGCTGTTTGGTCTCATGGAAGCAGGTCCAGTTATCAGAGATTGCGATCCAGCAGTTTTGTGTCTATGATCAACAAATCTTTTTATCACAGCCTAAACTTTCTCCAACCTCCGACCCCAAATATAGTTTTTTTTTCTAATTATTATCATAAAAGGAATCAACGACGAGAGTAAATTAATGACTTTGAGTTTAATTCTTGAGGTGTAATAGGAAGGTTGGCCTTTCCAATTGGTTGAGGACCCAATTGACGGGCAATGCATGTTTCGTATGAATATTGGAAAAAAAAAAATTTAAGTCGGAAGGTTATGAATTTAAAACGTTGTACTTATAATTCCTTTTATTTTGTCATTCAATTCAATTCTTTTCCAACATTGTATTATTATTATTATTATAGTGTAAGTGGGAGGTCTCGATTATAGGATCTCTCACTTAGGTATCCGCAGTTATTTTTACTTTCTAAAGTGTAATTCACATATCATATCAGCATTTCACTATTTTCTTGTTTGTTATACTTTCACTCACAATAAATTACATTCAACACAATATAATAACATGATCCTACAATTAAATCAAACATTTATTTTTATAATGGCAAAAGTATCAATATGTCGTTGTGAAAATGCTTGAGGCAACGGGCAATAGTAGTATTGTGGAAGCCAATTCTATAAGCATACTCATTATAATAAAATATCATAGTATTGTGGAAGCCAAATCCTATAAGCATACTCATTATAATAAAATATCAGATTCTACCTACCTACCTGACGCATAGCGTCAGGGCAGAAAACCTAGTAATTGCTATAAGCCATTTGAATAAACAAGTTAGGACTACTCACATATCATTTTGAGATATTTTTACTGTAACACTTTTTGTGATGTGATGTATGTGAGATAAAAAGGTAATTGGAAAAATAAAAAGGTGTATTGGAAATTGTAATGATGATGTAAACAAATATTTTTGGAAAAATAATCAGCTGTCCAAACAAATTGTCTTTGGTAGGTAATAAGTTTTTTTATTTTTCTATTTTTTTGGGTAAGGACTGCTCACATATCATTGTCTTTGGTAGGCAATAAGTTTTTCTTTTTCTTTTTCTTTTGGGTAAGAAAGACACAGAGTGCATAAAATCAAATAGCACTGAATTATATAATTAATTCACCTCCGATCAAACCTCTAGCACAGAAAGTAAAGGACTCGGAGCTTCAGATGATCACGTCTTCGCTAAGTGGTCGTAACCGTCAGCTTCGGTATTTGTTGTGTAAATTTTTTTTCTCTGACATTTACTCTATTCTTATGCTATGAGAAATTAGGTGCTACTCCACCTTCTGGATTTTTTTGACGAAAAGAAACATATATACTTTACCTAAATGCATTGGGCAAAGATAGCCGTAAGAAGTTGTCTCTGATCATTGGACCAAATTCAATAGTTATTGGGGAATAAACAAGTGAGACAGCAATATTCGAGTGGCCAATTCCACCACCGGGAATGTAAATGAGTGGCCGACCTTTTGTCCAAGAAAGGTCTCCACCTCCCAGGCTCCCACCGCATCCAGACTGCACAATTCTGACTTTTTTTTTTTATTAGCAACGATACATTTGTATAATCTATTCTATCCTAATCTAGGGGAGGGGGAACCTAAAGAGGCTGTGGCAGGGGGCTAGTGGGTATACAAATCCAATTAAGTGTTTCTAGAGCGAGTCTGGGGCTGAGCCCTAGGGCGAGACAAGTTTCAAATGCTCTGGGGCATTTGAATGGGGGCGTAAGTGTTGTTGGACGTTCATCCTGAGCATTTGGGATGTTGGGCATTTGGGGCGTTTTTGTGTTTTTTTTTTTAATTTTGAACTTTAATTTAACTATCTTATCTTCCTTATCTTTGTTTCATGTCCTTATTATTGTTTAATAGAATGATTCCATTTATTTTTCTTTGAAAATAGTTTGGAAGAAATACAAAATAAAAGCATACATGACTTGTTTCCTAATTTTTTTCTTTTCTCTGATCCCAAAATATAGCTATTTTTTATTAACATGATTGTAGATGGTTAATGTATGAATTAGAGTTATGTTGTAATTTCATTTATTAAACAATAATAATATTTTTAAATTAAAATTTGTGGAACTTACACTCCATACCTTAGGACTTTTGTCCCGTTTGGATAAATATAAAACACCCCATCCAACGCCCTCGCCTTTTAAAATATTGTATATGTTTGGTGTTTTGTTTAATGTTCTGTTCCAGTATGTGGTCCGTAGTATTTCTATCTCAATGATGTAAGATCTATTTGCCCTTTTATTATAATCCTTTAACTTTACTTCAAGAAACAAAAAACTTCCAAAAAAGAAAGGGGGGGCCGCTCTTATTGGTCCCGGGTTACCTAATGCTAAACCGTGGCTGCAAATTAATGTAAAGTGCAGAGCAAGTTTCTTTTAGTTTTAGAGCTCAGGCCACTGAGGCCAAGGAGAAAGTATTCAGTAGCTTTAGCAATGCAATCACGAGGCAAGTTTAGTGAGGCGTCATTTGGCTGGACTACCACAAACGATTGACTTGGTGTCTGGGGCGTGTTTACCAAATTTACTTCAATACCGGATGAATCCTAAAGGAGAGCGAGATTTTACAGTAGATTGTTGATGAATTGCAAGAGAAGGGGTCCATTCGCGTGAGCATGAGTCCATGTGCTGTTCCAACTCTTTTGACTCCCAAGAAGAATGGTTTGTGGCGGATGTGAGCTATCAACAAAATGATTGTGCGCTACAACTTTCTCATTCCCAGATTGGAAGACATGTTGGAGGGTTTGTCAGGAGCACGTGTGTACACTAAAATTGATCTGACGAATGGATACCATCAGATACGCATCCAGTCTAGGGATGGGTGAAAGACTGCATTCAAGACCAATGAGGGCTAATATGTTAGTGGTTGGTGATGCCTTTTGGATTTGTGATGAATTTCAAAAAAATTCTGTAAATGGGGTGAATTTGGTTCGAATCAGGGCTCTTCCCATTCAGTAAATGCAAAATTAGATAAGCTCACATTTGCTCATGTGGAAAATTTTTTCTATTATTGATGCGAGCTCTCAAAAAAATTATTTTTTTTTATGTTAGAGCTCGCATTTAGCAAATGCAAGGTCAACAAAAAGTAAATTTGAAAAATATTTGTTCTGTCAGAACTCGCATTTACTAAATGCAAGCTCATAGAAAATTAAATTTAAGAAATATTTAGTTTCTAAGAGCTCGCATTTACTAATGCGAGCTTCTAGAAAATTAAATTTTAAATATTTGTTTTGAAGGGCTCGTATTTAGTAAATGCGAGCTCTTAAAAAAATTAAATTTAAAAAATATTTGTTTTCTTAGAGCTCCCATTTAGTAGTAAATTTGTTTTCTTGGAGATCTCATTTAGTAAATGCGAGCTCCTACAAAATTAAATTTAAATAATATTTGTTTTCTCAAAGTACTAAATGCGAGCTCCTTGAAATTTTAATTTAAAAAATATTTGTTTTGCAGATCTCTCATTTACTAAATGCAATCTCTAGTAAAATCTTTTTTTTTTAAAAAAAATAATTGTTTATGCATTCATTAAATGCGAGGAGTAAATATTTTGGACCTCACATTCGATAAATGCGAATTCCTAGAAAATTTTATTCAAAAATAGCTTTTTTTTTATTTAGGAGCTCACAATCATTTTTGTTTTTGCATTGACATTTATCATAGAGGAATAAATCTTTTTTATTTTTAAAACTCGCACGAGTTAGAAATTAGCAAATGTGAGCTCTCAACAAAATTATATTCAAAATAATCCTTTGTATATAAATAACTACACATGTATATTTCTTCTATATTAAAAGATTTGATAATTATACGGTTGGAAACACCTAATTTTATTATTAAATAATTTTGTAAAGAAATAACTATACATGTATAGTTCTTTATTTTCACAGGTCATTATAAAATAAAATGAAATTGTTAATATGTTAGGTCTTAACTTTTGATGAATAAAATTCTCTTTTTTTTATACTTTCTCACAGGACCACTATATAGCATATTGGACATCTTATTAGCTAGGATAGATAGGTTGATCTACTCTTAATCATCTTAGAGTTTTGTTCTTAATTTTCACTTTAGTTGTGGTTTGTATATCCTTGCTTTCTAGTACCATCATTTCAATTACTAAAATATGAGCTATAGAGCACAACCACGAAATCAGGCTTTGCAACAAAAGTTCATACCTTTTATGCTGTTTGTGAGCTATAGAGCACAACCACGAATTTGAAAGCCATTTGCGAAGGGAAAAGAAAATGTGCAGCGCAAATGGGTCACAAGATTGGTTGGGGATGACTGCTGAGGTAGTAAAAGTGGCAAATGGGGGTGCGGCTGGCTGGCATCTGGCAGAAATGGGTTCCTATCTAGTGTCTCAGAAATCTGGTGGAAGCTCAACAATGGCGGACAACAACCGACGAGAAAGAGAGAGAGTGAGGGATTTCGTCTTGCTCCTCTTGGAAGCTTGGACTGGCGTCTAGCTGAGCAAAAGAGAAGAGAGAGTGAGCTGGATGTGCAGAGTGTCCCTCCAATTTCTGCCCCTCTGCTTACGGATTTGAATGCCGAAAGTAGGATGTAAAGAACAGAGCTCTGTTTTTTGGTTTAGCTGAAAGAGATTAAGTAACTCGCATTTCTCAAATGCGAGGTACTTTTTAATTTTTTGAAAAAAAGGTATTCTAGCTCGCATTTGCCGAATGTTAAGTAAGTTTGCATTTGACAAATGCAAACAACCTCATTTTAGAAATGCCTCCACCAATAGCCTTGCTCGGAGAAATTCTTTTTTTATTCATAATAATTCAAAAAATTACTCTTTTGGACTATCCAATACACCCAACACATTCATGAGATTGATGAATGATGTTTTATATCATTTATTGGTAAATTTATTGTTGTGTATTTTGATGATATATTAATTTATAATGCTAACGAGAAGGAGCATCTTTAGCATTTGCGCCAAATGCTTCAAGTTTTGCAGGAAAATAAATTATATATCAATTTGAAAAAGTGTAGTTTCATGACAATAAGCCTCGCTTTCTTAGGCTTTGTTGTAAGTGCAGATAGAATTCATGTGGATGAAGGAAAGGTGAAGGCTATTTAAGAGTGGTCTACTCCTCGTATTGTGTCAAATGTTCGTACTTTCCACGGCCTAGCAACCTTCTACAGGTGCTTTATCCGAAATTTTAGCTCTATCGTGGCCCTATTGACTGATTGATGAAGAAAAGGAATTTCCAACGAGATCCTGAATAGAAGCAGAGTTTCAAGCTAATCAAGGAGAAGTTGATCACTGCACTGCGCTTTGACAAACTATTTGTTGTGGAGTGTGATGCATGTGGTGTGGGGATTGGAGATGTATTATCTCAAAAAGGAAGGCCGGTGGATTTCTCTAGCGAGAAACTAAGTGAATCATGCCAGAAGTGGTCTACTTATGAACAGAAATTCTATGCGATTGTTCATGTTTTGAGGTATTAGGAGCATTATTTGATTCTGAACTAGTTCATGTTATATACAAACCATCAAGGCTTGAAGCATACCAATGGCTAGAAGCAAATTAGCGAGATGCATGCTGGTTGAATGCATATTTATAGTAGTTTCCCTTTATTTTGAAGCGCAAAACTGGCAACAAAATAAAGTAGCAGACGCTTTGAGTAGGCGAGCAACTTTGTTGGTGATTATGAACCATGAGCTCGTTGGGTTTGAAGTTCTTCGGGAGCTTTGTGCTGATGATGATGACTTCAAGGAGGTGTGGCTCGCGTGTAGAACCAAAGCAACCTAGGATGATGTTCACATCTTTGATGGTTATGTCTTCAAAGGCAATTGTCTTTACATTCCTCATGTTTCTTTGCATGAAAAGCTTATTTGTGATTTGCAGGGAGAAGGCTTAAGTGTACATTTGGGTATTTGCCATGACTACTCTTAGTCTTGAGTCTTGTTATTATGTCTCAGTTGAAGAATGAAGTACGTGAGTTTGTGCAAAAGTGCTATACTTATAAGATAGCAAAGGGCAGTCACAAAAAACTGGCTTATGATCCCCTTTGCCAGCGCCTCAAGGTATTTGGGAGGACCTATTCAAAGATTTTGTGCTTGGTCTGACCCAAAGAGAGGTGGACCCCATGTTTGTGGTGGTGATAAGTTTCCTAAGATGGTGTGCTTAATTCCATGTTGCAAGGCTTCCGATGCTTCACATATTGCTTGTTTGTTCTTTCATGAAGTCGTTCGCTTGCATGGGGTGCCTAAATCTATTACATTTGATCTCGATCCCAAGTTCTTGAGCCACTTTTGATTGACTTCGTGAAAGATGTTTGATACTTTGTTAAATTTTAGCTACACTTTGCATCCTCAAATGGATATGTCAAATGGAAGCTATCAATCTTTCGTTGGGGAATTTGATGCACGTTATTTATGAGAAACATCCTAGATGATGGGATCATGCTCTTCCTCAGGCCAAGTTTGCCTTCAATAATGCAGTTCATAGCTCTGCTAGTAGATCTCCATTTTCTATTGTGTATGTGTAGCCTCCTAAGCGTGCATTAGACTTTGTGAAACTTTCCAACATTTCGGGTTACAGTGTTGCAGCGGAAAACAGGATTAAGGATATGCAAGCTACTTATGCAATGGAGGCAACTAATGCTAACTTTAAAGCAGCTATAGATAAGCATCGTCATGCTACAGTGTCTGAAGTAGGTGATGAGGTGATAGTTTTCTAGTGAAAGGAGAGGTTTCCAGTCGAGAAATATCATAAAGTCGCAACCGAGGAAGTATGAGCCTTACAAGATTCTTCAAAGGATAAATCCTAATACCTATGTGGTTGATTTACCAAGTTCTACGGGCATTTCAAGAACTTGCAATGTTGCAAATTTATCTTTATATCATCCTTCTTCTGATGTTCCTTTGTATTTTGATATTCAAGACAACTCGAGCGCGAGTTCTTCTCAAGTGGAAAAGACTGATATGGAACGAATTACTAGTAAGTTCTCAGATAAAATGAGTCATGCAAAGAAGGACAAGAAGCAACTTGCGCATGGCTGACTTCCGAGCATGTCCGGTGTGACAACCGGACTTAACACTAGAGCCGGACATTGTGAAGGCTCAACTTCAGACGACGACCGGACTTATGACTAGCACCAAGTCCAGTGCCAATTTTCATCGGGGTTTTTTTTTTTTTTTTTGTTTCTTTTCTATTTCAGTGGTAATTTTGTCTCCTTTTTAGTTCAGAACTTCTATCCTATATATAAGGTCGCACTAGCAATATGTTTAGTAGACTTTTATCAACCCTAATCAAATTATCTTGATTTTTACTAATTTTTCTAATGTTCCTTCAAGTTTTAAAGTTCTTGTGAATTTTCGGATTTTATTGTGAATCACTCCCTTTGTTTTACTGGGGAATTATTCGTGAAACAATTTTTACTACATGTTTCCACGCTAAATACTATATTGCACACTTAATATGCTGACAAGTATCCCTCTAAACTATCATAATAGCAGTCCTAGCTAGTTTCTTTCCCACGCATTTGCACAGGCACTTTTTTATATTCTATAATTTTTATTTGTTGAACAAAAATTGTTATAAAAGAACTTAAAATGCCATTTTATAAAATTTAATATACTAATTGTTAGACAAACATTAAAATTAAACATATTAAAAATGGATAATTATAACAGCTTCATAATTAGTTTCAATAGAATCTTATCCCGTAATTTAATTATGTTTACTCTAATTAATGGTGGCAAGTCAACATATGAGTAAAGAAGATATATTATGAAATAAGTGCAATTAAATATTTGACTCTTTCACTATTAAAAAGAATTTAAAAAGCAAACTAATAGATGATGAATTTATTATTTGATCCAATTTCTAAAAACTAAGAAAAGTAACGTGGGAGAACTTTTACAACCATGTGTAAAAGAACGTGATTGAAGAACATGAACCACTATTAGGAATAAAGATTTTTGAAAAAAAATGTTTACAATCCCATGCAAAAGAATGTGATAAGAGAATGTAAACCAATATTAGGAATAAAGAATGTGATTGAAGATGATTAGAAAAGGAAAGAAATAAGTTGATTGACTAAAAAATAAAGAAGGTATAATTAATATAAATTTATATAAGGTAAGTCATTAATAAATTTGTTGAAATTGACTATAAATAAGAAGCCATAACATAAATAATGAAGTAAAAAGGAAGGGAATTAATAATTACTAAAAAAGAAAAAGAATAAAAAATTAAAAAATACAAACATTAAAGACGTCCATGTGGCGACAAGATAGGACGTCCACTTGGCAGAAAGTTAAGATAACCAACTCAACAATCTATCAAAATTGCAACTGGACATCGTTATATATATATGTATGTATATGATTAGGTTTTAACTCTTATGTTAACATAAACAATCATCACTAAAAGGAAACATCTCCTGCTAAGTTGTAGAATATCTCAATCTTGCTACCAAGCACAAAATCACAAAAGAAAAAAAAACAAAAGCACAAGGAAAAAAGAAAACGAAAAGGACAATATTTATTTTCTAATTGGGATTAGCTATATTCATTCATCAAATGGACGTAAAGTTCTTGTAGTTTTTTGCTGATACGAATTTTCGAAGGGAAGGAGGAGGAAAAAACGTCATGAAATAGTTTTCTTTTTATTTTTATTAATTGAATGTGAGAAGGAACTGATTGGTCTTTTTCCCCCCTTATAAATCTGCTGTCTTTTGGTGATCGGTTGTTATGAAATTGGAGTTAAATTTAATTAGGTGTGTCATCTTGATGAGTTAGAGAGGCCAGGTGTCAACACATTAATTCGTGCAACACTGAGTGCATGTTACACTTTTGGGTGTAATAGGAGGCCTGTAGCCAGACGCATCTCTGAGATTTTGTCCATTTTTCTTCAAAGTAAATGATTTGAAAACGAAAAAGTGTTCCTTCAAAAAAAAAAAAACACGAAAAAGTGGAAAGGTTTTTGTCTTCCATATCTTAAATGCTGTAAGAATGTGCACTCTAGTTCGACAGGTTCTTAGTCGGTGGTCATTTGAACAATATCTCTGGAGAATGATATGCTTCCATAAAAGAAAAGTGAATTGAATCCAGTAGTTTTGGCGAGTATAGGCAAAAGGGTAACGAGAGATAAACACCATATTGAAGAATGGCCACATCAAAAAGATAGTATATATATTTCTTCAAGTTCATCTTCCTAGCACCAAAGTTTCTAGGTTATTGTCATATTTCTACGGGCCAAGACATACATTTATGCCAGACTCGTACTAGTTAATGATATGAACCACAACATCATTTATATAACTTAGATAAATCATTCATATAACGTAGGAATGTTCAAAATCATTCATATAACTTAGATAAATCGGCCAAATCTGATGACAATTTCAAGGGAAAATCATTCAAAACGTTCTTAATATTTTGTAAAATAATTTTTTCGTCCCTCACTTTTAAAAGTATAATTTTATATTCCTTACAAATTTACAATGGTCAAATTTGACTCTGCTTTTAAACTCAGACCGGACGGTTTGACTGGTTGAATCGGAAATCGGCTAGTTCTCCGGTCCAAGTTAGTATACAAAACTGGATGAAAGAAAACTCGGTCAAAACCGGTCAAAAAGACCGGTTTGACCGTGAACCGGTAAAACCCAAAAAACTCGGGTTTTTTGCAATTCTCTATTTTTGTTGAATTTCAATTTTTTTCTTGGACCTTTTTATATTTTCCTAAATGACTAACAGGAACACAACAACTCTAAAAGCTTAAAATTTGGTCAAATTTTTAACAAATCCAAAATAAAAAAAAATAAAAGAAAACATGTATGAAAGGATTAGAAGAAAAGAAGAAGAGATCTAGAAATCTCACATGAGAAATGGTGAAAAGATCTAAAATAAAAAATGGTAAAAAGGAATATAAGAGAAAGAGAAGAGGAAGAGAGTTTAAAAGAAATAAAAAGAAACCATTAGAAAAAGGAAAAAAAAAAAAGCACAAAGAAAACCCATGACCTGGACACTATGATGCGGGACTGGAACGTAGAAAGCTTTGACGGCGGACTGGCAAAGAAGAAGCAACGAGAGGAAGAAACAAGAAGAATCCTTTATAAGTTAAAAAACTTTTCTCATATTATACTTTGACCCCTCAATATTTTAAATAATCATAATTACACACATATAATTCTTTTATTACTCATTTGCAACCTTACTTTTTGCATTTTACAATGATTCAGATTTTCACTCTGGATTCATCATCTTATGGAGTTAGAGACTCATTAATGTTATTATATCTTACTTAAAAAAGTTTCATCAAAGTATTTGTATCCTTTTTCATTAATTTGGCCCCTTAATATATAGAACATATGGGGAAAGATTGAAATCACTATGAGTACATATTTATTCTATTTATTTATTTTATATAATTAAAATATATATTTATGACGTCATCCGGTTCGACCCTCGAGCTTAACCGGTCGAACCCATTGACCCCTGACCCCTAAACTCTGCCGAGTCGTTGCCCGGTCCGAGTTTCAAAACACAGAAATTTGGTCATTATATATCTAGGTTTCTGACTAATTTTTGGCCGGAATCCACCACGTGTCTTGCACGTGATCATTTTTTAGGGACAAAATTATCAAATCACGTTTCACATAATCCGATTTATAGTCTCTCATATTTCACAAAATGAATTTTTTTGTCCCTCACATTTCACAAAATAATTTTTTTCGTCTCTTACATTTCACAAAATAATTTTTTCATTCCTTATTGATCATGTGTACAAATAATTTTTTCTTATTTTTGAAAATTAATGTTTATGTCTATTTGATTTCACTTGAATAATATGAATAGTATGCAATATATCTATATCTGGTTTCACCTGAACAAGTTAATTATAATTGTAAGTGAAATCAAATAGTGATATATTACATGCTACTTGTACTGTTCAAGTGAAATCAAATAGACATATACATGGGTTTAAAAAATAAGCTATTAGTACACATGACCAATAAGAGATTAAAAAATTTATTTTGTGAAATATGAGGAATGAAAAAATTCATTTTGTGAAATGTGGGGAATGAAAAAAATTCATTTCGTGAAATATAAGGGACTATAAATTGGGGTTCTTTGAAATACGATTTGATAATTTTGCCCCTAAAAAATAATTACGTACAATGTGCACGGTGGATTTCGACCAGACACTAGTTGAAACCTTAGATATGGACCAAAATTTGACCATTGTGAATTTGTAAGGGACGTAAAATTACACTTTCAAAAGTGAGGGTAGAAAAAATCATTTTGTAAATTGTGAGAAATGTTTTCAACAATTTTTTCCCAATTTCAATCACCTTAGATAAGAATCCTGGACAAAACCGTGCACTTGGTGCTTTGAAACACTAGAAGCAATATTTTCAACTGCCTGAAAAATCCTTTAAATAGAAAATTAATAAAACGAGCCTGTGAATCATTCTATTTCATCTTTACTCAAACCGTCTATTATCTCTCCTACCGCAGTATGTTCCACACTGACATTCCGTCCTAGTGGCCCAACCTATTTCTCATGGTTAGTTTTATTATTTTGGCTTAGTTAATTGGGTTTTGACCATCCCAATTCTGGTATAGGGAGAAAGCTCGATGTTCGCTTAAATTTGATGGGTTTAAATATTAATTTTGGGGAGGGATGGATTTGATGATATGAGAGGGGGGAATATAAATGAAAAATCTTAGATTCAAAACCTCTCACTTGTATTAAAAAGAAAACAAAAGTTCTTAATTTCTAATGAGGTTCAATGTTTGTGTCTTATATGAGCTTGAAGAAATATATATATATATATATATGTATATGTGTTTGGTATGGCCTTTCTTTAAAATGATATTTGTCTTTTGATACCCTTCTGTTGATACTTAACCAGTCCAACTAGAGTGAAACATGGAAGGTTATTAGCCTATTTCGATTGGCAAAGACACGCCTACCAGACTCATACTAGCGAGTGACATACTTGAAAATAATGAATGAGGGGAATAATTATTTCATTGATCCAAAGGAATATATACAACAGGTTTCAGCCTATATTAGGAAACTATACACAATTATATCCTTAATCTTAGGAATAAGATTTTACACCAAATTAGCTCATCTATAGCTAATACACAGTTATAGTTATATAGAATTTCTCTCCACTAATCTCTCCTAATTTATACGGTTTTATTACTCAATATTCTACTTCCCAAAAATACAGATTTTCCCACACTCCCCCTCAAGCTGGTTTGAAGATATCTTTCATCACCAGCTTGCTCACTAACAAATCAAACTGTTTTTTGGGAAGACTCTTTGTAAGCAGATCTGCCACTTGGTCTCTAGTTGGCACATAGGTCATGCAGACTACACCTCCTTCTATTTTTTCTTTGATGAAGTGCTTATCTACTTCAACATGTTTCGTTCGGTCATGAAGAATTGGATTGTGAGCAATAGAAATAGCCGCTTTATTGTCACAATACAATTTCATAGGAAGTACTTCTGAAACCTTCAACTCCTGTAATATTCTTCTAATCCATATCACTTCACAAATACCTTGAGCAACAGCCCGGAACTCTGCCTCTGCACTGCTCCTTGCCACAACATTCTGCTTCTTACTTCTCCAAGTCACCAAATTACCTCCCACATACGTACAATATCCAGAAGTTGATCTTCTATCTGTTATACATCCAGCCCAATCCGCATCGGTATAGGCTTCAACTTGAAGATGTCCTCGTGCCTTAAAGAAAATACCTTTGCCAGGTGTTCCCTTTAGGTACCTTAGGATTCTATGAATTGCTTCAAAGTGCTCTGGGCCTGGTGAATGCATGAACTGACTAACAATACTTACTGGAAATGCTATGTCAGGCCGAGTGTGTGATAAATAAATAAGTCTTCCAACTAGTCTTTGAAACTTTTCTCTGTCTCTTACTTTCTCTACACTAGCTGGTTGAAGTTTCAAATTTGGCTCCATGGGAGTTTCAGCTGGCCTGCATCCCATCATACCTGTCTCTTTGAGCAAATCAAGCACATACTTCTTTTGACTTACAACAATTCCCTCCTTGGATCGTGCAAACTCCATCCCGAGAAAATACTTTAAGTTTCCCAAGTCCTTGATTTCGAATTCCTTGGCCAGAAACTTCTTCGAATTCTCTAATCCTCCACAATCATCCCCTGTTAAAATAATGTCATCGACGTATACAATTAAAATTGCAACTTTACCTTCTTTTGAATGCCTATAAAACAAAGTATGGTCAGCCTGACTTTGTAAGAAACCAAATTTTTTAACAGCTTTGCTGAAGCGTTCAAACCAAGCTCTTGGTGATTGTTTAAGTCCATAAAGAGATTTCTTCAGTTTGCAAACTTTTCCAACACCATATTTGTCTACAAAACCTGGAGGAAGACTCATAAACACCTCCTCTTCTAGGTCTCCATTAAGAAAGGCATTTTTCACATCAAGTTGGTACAATGGCCAATTTGCATTAATAGCAAGAGATAAAAGGACCCGAATAGAATTTATCTTGGCAACAGGGGCAAATGTTTCTTGATAATCTATTCCATGGGTTTGTGTAAAACCCTTCGCAACTAATCTGGCCTTGTACCTTTCTACAGTACCATCTGCTTTGCTTTTAACTGTAAACACCCATTTGCACCCAACAATCTTTTTCTCCCTAGGCAACTCCACCACATCCCACGTATCATTCTTCCTCAATGCTTCCATCTCTTCAAACACTGCAGATTTCCAGTTCTGATCAACCAACGCTTCTTTAATGTTTCTAGGAATCACAAGTTTTGAAATTTCAGTGGTAAAGGCTCTATATTTAGGGGAAAGGTTATCATAGGACACATATTTGGAAATTGGATGTCTAGTACAAGTACGGGTTCCTTTCCTAATGGCAATGGGAAGATCAAGATCAGATTCTTGAGTAGGAAGATTTAAAACTGGGTCAGATTCTGGAACAGCAGAAGAAAAGAAAGGTGAAGTATTACCTGATGTATTTGGACAGACTTCCCTCGAGGACTTCTCATGAACAGGAGCTGGACTCATCAATGGACCTTCACCCTTTTTAAAAATATTTCTCCTAGTGTATACCACAGGCTCAAGATTGGAACAATTTTTTTCTCGTCGCAATATTTCCATATCTGATAAACCAATATCAGTTTCTGCATTATCAAATTGAGGGATCTTCGTTTCCTTATCTGTTTCAAAAATTATAGTTGGTAAAGCTTCAGTTTCCCAAAAATTTGATTCACTAGAATTCTCCCCCTGAATCAAAGGTTTGTTAAAGAAAGGAAGACCTTCCAAAAAAATTGCATCCATAGTGACAAAGACTTTCCGTGTGAGAGGATTAAAGAATTTGTACCCTTTTTGATTTGGAGCATAACCAACAAAGACACATTTTTCGGCCCTAGGATCCAACTTGGACCGAGATTTCTTTGGAATATGCACATAAGCAGTGCATCCAAATATTTTTAAAGGCAAATCTGAATTAACTCTTGATTCAGGGAAAATTTTTTTAAAACACTCTAAAGGAGTACTATATTGTAAGACCTTGGAAGGCATCCTATTAATTAGGTATGATGCTGTTAAAACAGCATCCCCCCAAAAATATTTTGGTAAGTTCATATAAAACATCATGGCACGAGCGACTTCCAACAGATGTTTGTTTTTACGCTCGGCAATTCCATTTTGTTCGGGGGTATCAGTGCAAGAAGACTGATGTAAAATCCCTTTTTCTTCAAAAAATGTTCCAAGGATACTATTATAATACTCTGTTCCATTATCAGACCGCAAAATACTTGCTTTTGTTTGAAATTGATTTTCTATCATGTTATAGAAATTTTGAAAAATGGTTGCTACTTCTGACTTCTTATGCATTAAGTATACCCAACATAGACGAGTATGGTCGTCTATGAACGTTACAAACCACCTTTTTCCCGAAATAGTAGTAACCCTTGAGGGTCCCCAAACATCACTGTGAAACAAATAAAATGGTTTTGATGGTAAATAAGGCCTTGGGACATAAGATTTTCGTTGACTTTTAGCAAGCAAACAACTTTCACATTTTAGTTTCAGGGGGGTCACATTCTTAAAAAGCAAAGGAAACAAATGTTTTAGATAAATAAAACTAGGATGGCCCAATCTGTAATGCCAAACCATTATTTGTTCATAAGCAGATACAGAAATATTACTACTAGACTCTTGAGCAATTTGAGCACTAGGTGAATTATCCTCAAGACAGTAAAGGCCATTGATCATTCTAGCCCTGCCAATCGTCATCCTCGAATTCTTGTCCTGAAAAACACAATGAGATTCATTGAAAATAGCCAAACAATTAGAATCTTTTGTTAGTTTACTAACTGATAAAAGATTGCAGCCAATTTTGGAACATGAAGAACAGATTTCAGGTTAATATTTTTTGAGGTCTGTATTGAACCTTTTCCAGCAACAGGAGAGAAACCTCCATCTGCAACCTTGATCTTTTTATTTCCAGAACATGGTGTATATGATTGGAAGAGTTTAAAGTGAATTTGTCATATGGTCTGAGGCTCCAGAATCTATGATCCATGGAGCAGAAAAGGTTGAGGAATTAGACAAAAAAGAATTGAATAGAGCCTTAGATCCAATACCTGTATGAGCCATAGAAGCATTAGGAAAGTCAGATGAGGTAGAACTGGATTTCAGTAGCATAAGAAGATGCTCCATTTGTTCTTTGGTGAAAGGGCCAGCATCAGCTTCATTAGCAGTAGGAACTCCTCGTCCAGACTTCTCTCCTCCTTTGTTTTTCCAATTTGGAGGTTTTCCGTGCAGTTTCCAACATGTGTCACGAGTGTGACGAGGCTTATTACAATAGTCACACCAGACCTGTGGTTTTTCACTGGATTTTTCTCCTGTTCTACGCTGATAAGTTGATGTTTTAAAGGATGAGGCAACCTCTAAAGCCGATCCTTCAACAGCAACTCCAGGACCCTTCTTTCCCAGCATTACATTTCTTCTGCTTTCCTCCCTTCTAACCTCTGAGAACACCTCACCAATTGAAGGAAAGAGGCTGTCTCCCAATAATTCTCCCTCTAACTTCATCAAATTCAACGTTGTTTAGCCCTGCCAGAAATTTAAAGATTCGGCTGTCTTCAACAGTTTTCTTATGATGCTGAAAATCCTCTGTTGATTTCCACTCATAGCTGTTGAAGAGATCCAAATCCTGCCATATTCGCTTAAGCGAATTGAAATATTTTGTGACAGTGTCTTCCCCTTGACGTAGATCTCCAATTTTGAGAGTCAACTCGAAAATTCGGGACTGATTTCCCAAATCAGAGTACATCTGATTGATATTTTCCCATAACTCTTGTGCCGTTGAATAGCACATGTAGTTAGAACTGATATCTTCCTCCATTGAGTTTACAAGCCATGTCATAACCATGGAGTTTTCCGCGTCCCATGTTGCGTAAGCAGGATCCGTGCATATTGGAGCCTTTGTTTCACCAGTTAAATACCCCATCTTGCCACGACCTCTGATATACATCCGGACTGCTTGTGACCATCGGAGAAAATTATCTCCATTCAGCCGAATGGTAGTAATCTGAATTGAGTGAGAATCAACCCCAGTTTTCAAGGATTCGATTCTGTTTTTGGATGAAGAGGCAGTAGTTTGAGGATTAATGGTAGAGTCTGATGATGTTTCAGACATGATGAAGGGATAGGGGACAATGTAAAAAAATAAGGAGGAAAAATGAAACAGAAAAAAAAACCAGGAAAAGATGCTCTGATACCAACTTGAAAATAATGAATGAGGGGAATAATTATTTCATTGATCCAAAAGAATATATACAACAGGTTTCAGCCTATATTAGGAAACTATACACAATTATATCCTTAATTCTAGGAATAAGATTTTACACCAAATTAGCTCCTCTACAGCTAATACACAGTTATAGGTATATAGAATTTCTCTCCACTAATCTCTCCTAATTTACACGATTTTATTACTCAATATTCTACTTTCCAAAAATACAGATTTTCCCACAGACATCAACCACAAGAAAGTTCAAAATCATTCAGATAACATAGCATAAAAAAACTAAATCTAGGGACAATTCCATCTAGGATGTGCAAAATCAAAAAATTTCGATTTATCGACCGAATTCCAATTGAATTCGGAATTTTCGAATTCAGTAATTCAGAATTCGAAACTGAAATATGGTTTTTCGATTTCAAATTATGCGAATTTGGTTCGAATTCGGTAATGGAATTTTTCAAATCGAAAATTTCGATTTCGAATTCACAATTCAAAATCGGAATTCGGAATTCCTATTTCGATTTTAAATTCATTTTTCATATATATATACACATAATTTATATATATATGTAATAAAACATTTATATTATAATAACAATTTTTATATTCTTGAATTTGGTGATTAGGAATTACTATTTCGATTTCAAATTATTTTTCATATATATATATATAATATTTTATATATATATGTAATATAACATTTATATAATAATAATAATTTTATATTCCTGAATTCGGTGAAATCAGAATTTACCGAAATCCGAATTGAATTCGAAACGAATTCGAATTCGGAGTTGGTGAATTTGAAATCAAATTCGATAGGAAATTCTGATGCCAAAATTTCAAAAAATTTCGATTTCAAAGTTTCGAATTACCGATTTCGATTCCGATCACATCCCTAATTCCATCGACTTATAAAAGAATCTTGTGGATGAAATTCATCGCTTTGCATTTTGCCTCTAGTGGCTCAGCTTTAGGCATGCTAAGCCCTTCTCCTTCAGTCAAATCAATCTCCTTAGGACCAACCTTTTGCCATTCAAAACATTGTATCAATTATCCTAAGGTCAGACCTACCACATGATGTGCCAGGCCAGTACCAGGGCATGACCATCTTCCTATTCCAAACTATTAGGTCTGGTCCCAGGTAATTGACCAACTAGAATAATAGGGTTCTTGACAATTCAATAATAACAATAACAAAATAAATAAATCAAACATAGAACACACGAAATTTATGCGGTTTGGTCAAACTGACTTACGTCCACGGGCGAATGGATAGCAGATTTACTATAATAGAAAAAAGCACAAAAAAAGAGTACAAAATCCTAAGAAATAATTTCTAGGTTCAAAAGGCACCTAAAACTGAAAATATAAAAGAGTCTAAATAACACTAAATGCTTATTGACCAAAAGGCCCATGACTTGCTCTTTTGATTTGATGCCAAACCAAAATTCCTCTTAGACTGGGGTGTGGACCCCTCAAAAACTCTCTTGGGTTGGTGCATATGACACTTGGGCTAATGCTCTTAGCACACTTAAACTCACTTAACCCTACTATATTTATAACCACCAAGAGGAGATACATTTTTATAAAAGTTTCGATGTGGGATACAAAGACACACTCAACAGATCCCCACTTTGACGTGTATCCAACATCGGTAAATAGTAGACAAATAGCAAACAAACTCTACCTTCTCCATAAAAGTCCTAACGGATCTCAACGAACCACAAAAGTCCCAACGAACCACAACAAACCACCAACGAACCAAGATGCAAAAGGCTCAATAGGTCCCAACGGGCCAAATCTCACCAATGGTTCAACAGATCTCAATGGGCTAAAAACCACGGACATAGTAATTTTGCTCCACCTTCTTCTCAAAACCCTCAACCAGTTCCAACGGGCCAAATAACTCTTCTCCAAAACCCAACTGAACTCCAGCGAAAATTTTTTTTTCTTCGCTTTCTATAGTACCATATACTTGTTATTGTCATCAAGAACCCAAATCTAGCTAACCATGACCCAAAATCTGAAGCTCTAATACCAATTAGTTAGGTCCGGTCCCAAGAAATTGACTAACGAGAATAATAGGGTTCTTGACAATTCAATAATGACAATAACAAAATAAATAAATCAAACAGAAAACACACGAAATTTACATGGTTCTGTCAAACTGATCTACATCCACGGGCGAAGGGGTGGCAAATTTACTATAACAGAAAGAGAGTACAAAACCCTAGGAAATAATTTTCAGATCCAAAAGGCACCTAAAACTTAAAACACAAAAAGAGTCTAAATAGCACTAAATGTTTAATGGTCCAAAGGCCCATGACTTACTCTTTTGGTTTGATGCCAAACCAAAACTCCTCTCAGACTGGGGTGTGGACCCCCAAAAACTCTCTTGGGTTGGTGCATATGACACTTGGGTTGATGCCTTTAGCATACTTAAACTCACTTAACCCTATTATATTTATAATCACCAAGAGGAGATATTTTTTTTATTTTTTATAAAAGTCCCGATGTAGGATACAAAGACACACTATTAAACCAAAAGAACAAGTCATGGACCTTTGGACCATTAAGTATTTAGTGCTATTTAGATTTTTTTGTGTTTTCAGTTTTAGGTGCCTTTTGGATCTGGAATTATTTTCTTGGGTTTTGTACTTTCTTTCTGTTATAGTAAATCTGCAACCCTTCGCCCATGAATGTATGTTAATTTGACCGAATCACATAAATTTCGTGTATTCTTTGTTTGATTTATTTATTTTGTTATTATCATTATTGAATTGTCAAGAATCCTATTATTCTCGTTGGCTAATTTCTCGGGACCAAACCTAACAAATTGGTATCAGAGTATCAAGTTTTGGGTCATGGTCAAATATTGGGTTCTTGATGACAATAACAAGTATTTGGTACTACAGAGAGTGAAGAAAAAAAAATTTCGCTGGAGTTTAGTTGGGTTTTGAAAAAGAGTTATTTGGTTCATTGGAACTCATTGAGGGTTTTGAGAAGAAGGTGGAGCAAAATTACTATGTTCATGATTTTTTAGTCCGTTGGGATTTGTTGAACCATTTGTGAGATTTGGCCTGTTGGGACCTGTTGAGTCTTTTGCATCTTGGTTCGTTGGTGGTTTGTTGGGGCTTTAGTGATTCGTTGAGATCCATTGGGACTTTTATGGAGAAGGTAGAGCTTGTTTGCTATTGGTCTACTATTTACCGATGTTGGATACACGCCAATGTGGAGATTTATTGAGTGTGTCTTTGTATCCTACATTGGGACTTTTATAAAAAAAAAAGTATCTCCTCTTGGTGGTTATAAATATAGTAGGGTTAAGTGAGTTTAAATGTGCTAAGGGCATTAGTCCAAATGCCATATGCACCAATCCAAGAGAGTTTTTGGGGGTCCACACCCTAGTTTGAGAGGAGTTTTGGTTTGACATCAAGCCAAAATAGCAAATCATGGGTCTTTGGATCATTAAGCACTTAGTGCTATTTAGACTTTTTTGTATTTTTAGTTTTAGGTGCCTTTTGGACCTGAGAATAATTTTCTAGGGTTTTGTACTCTCTTTCTGTTATAGTAAATTTGCTACCCCTTCGCCCGTGAACGTAAGTCAGTTTGACCGAACCACGTAAATTTCGTGTGTTCTCTGTTTGATTTATTTATTTTGTTATTGTCATTATTGAATTGTCAAGAACTCTATTATTCTTGTTGGTCAATTTCCTGGCACCAGACCTAACAAATTGGTATCAGAGTTTCAGATTTTGGATCAAGTCAGATTTTGGGTTCTTAATGACAATAACAGGTTTTGGGCTCTACAGAAAGTGAAGAAAAAAAATTGTTGGAGTTAAGTTGGGTTTTGGAGAAGAATTATTTGGCTCGTTGGAACTCGTTGAGGGTTTTGAGAAGAAGGTGAAGCAAGATTACCATGCTCGTGATTTTTAGCCCGTTGGGATCAGTTGAACCTTTTTGAGATTTGGCCAGTTGGAACCTGTTGAGCCTTTCGTATTTTGGTTCGTTGGTGGCTCGTTGTGGTTCGTTGGGACTTTTGTGGTTCGTTGAGATCCGTTAGGACTTTTATGGAGAAGGTGGAACTTGTTTGCTATTTGTTTACTATGTACCTATGTTGGATACACGCCAAGGTGAAAATTTGTTAAGTGTGTCTTTGTATCTCATATCGGAACTTATCTAAAGAAGTATCTCTTCTTGTTGGTTATAAATGTAGCGGGTTTAAGTGAGTTTAATTGTGCAAAGGGCATTAGTCCAAGTGCCATAAATACCAGTCCAAGAGAGTTTTTGGGAGGCCCACGTCTGAGTCTAAGAGAGGTTTTGGCTTAGTATCAAACCAAAAGAGCAAATCATGGGCTTTTGGGCCATTAAGCATTTAGAACTATTTAAACTCTTTTGTGTTTTCAGTTTTAGGTGTCTTTTGAATTTGGGAATTATTTCCTAGAATTTTGTACTCTTTCTTTTATACTCTCTTTCTGTTATAGTAAATTTGCTACTCCTTCGCTCGTGGACGTTGGTCAGTTTGAACGAACCATGTAAATTTCATGTGTTCTCTGTTTGATTTTTTTGTTTTGTTATTGTCATTATTGAATTGTCAAGAATCCTATTATTCTCGTTGGTCCATTTCTTGAGACTAAACCTAACACAAATGGCATCAGCTTGCTTGTTTCCACTTGTAGTCCTTCAAATCTCTCAGGCTTGAAGCTTGTAGGATCATCCCAAACCTTGGGATCCCTATGGATGCTCCATGTATTTACTAGCAATATTTTCCCGCCTTGAAAATCATATCCCCCAACTTTGCAACTGGCAGAAGACTTATGTGGTACTGCTAGGAATAAACGCAAGGTCTCCAAAATGATGTTGTGAACGTAAGGCAGTTTGGATAAATCATCTTCCTGAATCAGGCGATAAATTCCTACATGAGTTTCAAGTTCTGCTTTTGCCTTCTCCGACACTTTGGGATGATTGAGTAAAAGAGACCCTGCCCATTCTATGGTGGCAGATGATGTATCCGTTCCAGCAAGCAGTAGGACCTGCATTTACGAAATAACTTGTGCTGAGAACTTGAGATTTGCATAAAATTTTCTAAAAAGTTTAATGGAATAAAATTTTTGTTTTATGAAGGACATCTGAAACAAATCATTCTTATTTTGGAAATGAAATCTAAGGAAGACTGACTGATTAATCTTTACCATAATCATTGCTTTAATGGCTTCGTCCTTGTAGTATTTCGGCTGTGATTCTTGCAGTGTCTGCAAATGGTCAATCATGGTATTCTTGGTCTTGTCACTACGGCGTTCTTCAACTAGACCTTGGAAAAATACGTCCATATCCATACTTATCCTTGCCAAACTCTTTTCAAAACTTTTGTAGTCTAGCCATCTCAATACTCGCAAGAAATCTCCAGGATTTGATGCACTAGCATGTTCAAACGTTTGACGAATAAGGCCCTGAAATTTTTTAGCCTCATCGCTTTCTTCATCTTCACCAAAATATTTCTTTCCATTAATCATTCTCATGATAACATTAAAGGAAAGCTCTAAAAACTTGGATTTCAGCTCAACTTTTGCAAAACCATCATGTGAAATTTCATACAATTTTTGAAGTAAACGCATGATTTCATCTCGTCAAATGGATAAAAACATGTTTAGATGAGTAGGAGAGAATATTTCATTAGCAGAAAGCTTACGAGGATTGCGTCATTGGTCACCATATGGGGAATCAACTAGGTTATTGTAGTTGTATCCTATGTACTTGCCTATGAGAAACTGCGGCAGGTTGGCCAGCATGATATCATTCTTGGACAAACATTCCTCCGCCATAGAGGATGAAGATACTACAACCACAAGGCGGTTGCCGAACTTAAGAGAAAAGATTGGGCCACATTTTTGAGACAGTTTGTGTAGGATGCGTTGGAGAGGTTTTTTTATGAGTTGAAGATGGCCTATCATAGGGAGAGCTAGAGCTAGACTTGGAAAGATATTTTGGCTTTTCCTTTTTAATGACTTGAAAGCTAAAGCAAAGATGAAAAGGGAGAGTAATGTGTATAACAAAGTAGTTTCCTCCATCGTTGCATAACCTTAGAACTCGTATGGAAATTATAAAGAATCTATATGAATGAAAACAAGTACCAATATGGTTGCTCTTCAAAGCTATCTTAGTTAATTATTTGTGTTTTGAAATGGAGCAATCTTACTCATCAAACCATGTAAATCACAAGAAGTGGGGACTATTCTTTGTTAGGATTCAAGTGCAGAACAAACAACTATTGAGATCAAATATACAACAATTTAATGGCAAACAAGCCACAAGTATGAAAGATAAACGACACATAATATTTAACATGGTTCGACCCCACCATTGAACCTACGTCCACGGAGAGAAGCCCGTTCTTTATTATAAGAGGAAAACCCTATACAAGAATATAACTTGAACCCAAACCCAACCCTTGTATACCATTTCTCATCTCCTAAAAACCTTCTCTTACTCCCATGTATAAGACTACATGTTGCCCTTTTGTGCTCCTTGTGTGTTCTTGTGTAGTATGCCAACCCACCTATTTATAGGGAACATTATTTGGCTAAAAATCCAAATAACAACAGGAAACCAATTCTAATTCCTAAACTTGTACAGAATAAAAAATAACTTCTAATTTTAAACAAAATAGGAAATTCCTTGACTACTATTTCAAGTAACTAAAACCAATTAGGAAATTAGTTACTTCCACACAAAACAAGAAACCTACCTAAAAGAAATTAAGCCAATTTCTTAACAAATCTCCACCTTGGCGAAAATTTCTTTTAGCAACCATTTACTTTCAACTACCAAATAATATGGTACCGAACTACACATCCGAATCAATACAGTCCTGACACCAAATTGATTCAATCGGCAAATGAACATATATAGTTACCTCGAATCCAACATTCAGTTGACTCGTGAGAAGATGCCTCAATTCACCATCTCCCTTTGCAGGATTTTTTCTCACCATCACTTGCAATTTGGGATTCCCTTCTGTGAGCTCTAACCCTAATCATTAAGGTAACCAAGTGATAAAATCACCATACATGTTCCCATCCTCAGGACTATCTCGCCACGTGTGATTTCCAAGACTCCACCTAAATGAAAAACTCTTAACTGTTAGAGTCTTCTGGTGCATGAAAATTAGATCTCTTTGTTTCTTTGGGACACGTGCCACACCACTCAAAGAACATAACCAACATCTAAAATCCACCGGGATGAAATATCAATCGTTGGAGGTGTGAAAAAGTTTTCACCGATTCACGTCCAAAATCAACATTGGGTTCCACCTTTTTCTTGACTCTTGAATCACCTGCCTAGATTCATCGTCAAGTATCTCCATGCTTTTCGACTTTCCATCCTTTACCATCAATACTTCTTGCTAAGTGATTGAAACAAGAATATCATCCATTAAATTGTTCAATTGGTAACAACAGCTAATCCACTTGATCTCAATAGTTTACTAGGACCTAACCTTGAACAACCAAACTTTTAATCCAACCATTCCATTTGTTGGGATCCAAGTGCTTGTGAACAGCCCAGTTTCGCAACCAAGCTCTGATACCACTTGTTAGGATCCAAATGCGGAACAAACAACTATTGAGATATCAAGTATATAATAATTTAATGACAAACAAGCCACAAACATGAAAGATAAGCGACACACAATATTTAACATGGTTCGACTCCACCATTGAGTCTACGTCCACGGAGAGAAATCCGTTATTTATTATGAGAGGAAAACCCTATACAAGAATACAACATGAACCCAAATCCAACTCTTGTTTACCATCTCTCATCTTTCAAGAACCCTCTCTCGCCCCCATGTATAAGGCTATATGTTGCCCTTTTGTACTCCTTGTGTGTCCTTGTATAGTATGCCAACCCACCTATTTATAGGGAATGTTATTTGGTCAAAAAGTCCAAATAACAACAGGAAACCAATTCTAATTCCTAAACTTGTACAGAATAGGAAATAACTTCTAATTCTAAACAAAATAGGAAATTCCTTGACTACCATTTCAAGTAACAAAACCAATTAAGAAACTAGTTACTTCCACACAAAACAAGAAACCTACCTAAAAGAAATTAAATCAATTCCTAACATTCTTATAGCTGAGTGTAGACCTGGACACACGTAAGGATCCTACATTTAACAACACAAATACGTTGACGTAATAACATTTTTCTTGAATTTATGCAAGTGGATTATTATCCAAACGTTTTCTTCATTCTTTGTCTTTTTGGCTAATTCCAATTTGTACCCCTAAATTTATATTTTTGCCTGACTTTATATTTTAGACTTCAATTCTAGACATTTTGCACTTGAATATCTTAGATTGTCTGACTTAAATCCCATGAATAATAACATTACGAAGGCTGTGCACGGAATGTATAACTTAGCTAGTGCTATTAATGGTCCAAGACACTCGTAAGGAAATTCGCGTTTGACTCGTTAAAAGTTAAATCTATCCATTCTATTAGGTGGCAGTGTGTAATTACCATCACATCACAATCCCTACCAGTCAATTTGTGTAGGCTTCGATGGAGGGGTTTCTTTATAAGGTGAAGATGGCCTATAATTGGGAGAGCTGGAGCTAGGGCTAGAGCTGGAGCTGGAGTTGGAGGGATATTTTGTTTTTCCATTACAAAAACTTGAAAGCTAAAGCAAAGAGGAAAAGCAAAACAAATGTGTATAGCAAAGTCATTTCTTCGGTGGTGTGCTTAACCATAGAAATTGCGTGAAAATTTATAGAGAACCCAATGTATGAAATCAAGTACCAATCTCGTTCCTGGTCAAAGTTATTTTAGTTAATTATTTGTGTTTTTGAGATATTGTTAACTTCCTAGGGAAAGTAGAGGACATTATCATCTTAGTCATCGAATAATTTTTAAAATGCGTAGGTAAACTATACACATTAGGGTTACAACTTGATATTGTAGGTGAGTGTAGACCTGGACATGTATGGACACCACAATTAACAAAATTACAACAACATTGACGTACGTGGCCAGTGCTGCCAGTGTTTAATTCAAATTAATATCTTTTCCTGAATTTGTACGAGAAGTCACCATCAAATATTTATTTCGTTTTATTTTTACGCACTCTTTCAAGTTTGCAACCTTGAATTTATACCTCTTATTTTGTACTCTAAACATCAACTTTAGACATTTTGCGCTCTAACCTTAGCAAGTCCTTTTAATGGTCTGGGACGTTTGCGATTAGGAACACCCTGTTAGGAAATTGGTTTAATTTCTTTTAAGTAGAATTCTTATTTGGTGTGGAAAGTAACTAGTTTCCTACTTAGATTTTAGTTACTTGAAGTAGTAGTCAAGTAAAGTCCTATTTGGTTTAGAATTAGATGTTATTTCCTACTCTATATGAGTTTAGGAATTAGTATTGGTTTCAAATTGTTATTTGATTTTTTGGCCAAGTAATGTTCTCTATAAATAGGTAGATTGGCATACTACAAACATACAAGAAAGGAGTGAGAGAGTTCTTAGTGGGTGAGAGGGTTATACAAGAGTTGGGGCTTGGGAATCAAGTTGTAATCTTGTGGTGTTTTTCTCTCATAGTAAGAACAAGTTTTTCTCTCCGTGGACGTAGGCTTGGTGATTAAGCCGAACCACGTTAATTCTTGTGTGTTGTTCATTATTCGTGTTAAATATTGTTTTCTATTAAATTGTTGGTCTTTTCCTTTTTTCAAATAATTGGCCTGATACCCTAACACACCCTGGGAACCACCAAGGAAGCTGAGAGGAACTACAAAGGAAAATTTTAGTCTTGTTTGGTATGTGAAGAGTCCAGAGGTGCTTCCAAGATTTCCATCCGGCACCATCACTCCCGATGCTAAATGCGATTGATCTAAAGATTGTTGTCTGATAAGATGATAAGCACATTTTACTGAAAAAATGCTATTCTTAGTAAGGTGCCAAACTAACTTTTCTGATCACAACAGATTTGTTCCCACTTTTCTGGTCTGAAATGCTTAATTCAATCTGCTGTTGAGCAACAGCCCTCCCGGTTTGCATTTGACATAACTTTTTCTAGTCAAGATTGATGGCCACCCCTTACTGTAATTGGGAATTCAAAATCCCATTTTTGTTTGAACATTTGAAAATACTACTTGATTCTTCAATTTGAATTTTTGTGGCACCAAGCCAGCCGTGCAATGACAAACATTTCACTGCATGTTATATGGATGGTTGTCCATCCCCTTTGGAACTGAAAATTACATTTACTTGAGTGCTTCAATTTGATTATTTTTCTTCTTTTTGTTTGAAGCAGTTTCAATTTAACTTTCAGTTGCCCAAAGGTAAACTTTAATGGTGTTGTGCTAGAGTCAAGAAATAATAATGTGTCAAATTCCAGCAAGGTTACGATTGTTGATTTCGTACACAACATAGATAAATGGTTCAGGAAATCCCCGTCAATGAAATTGTCCTAAAAATAATACCTGTTGGAGGCATGTCAAATAAATATGTATAAATGATTTGATTCGTTGGAAAAAAGATTGCCCCAGGCTTTTTTATATTCTACATAATTAGAAAGGTTAGTATCACAAGTTGACAAATTAGTTTTACCCTTTACAAAATACACACTTTGATTAATGCAGTTATACACTTACAAATGATGTTATTCTACGAGTGTCCCAACGCAAGAGCTTAAATGGTGCAGAGTAGGAATGAGATACAAGTTTAAGGGCATGAAATGGCATTAGACCCTTCTTTTACTCAAGTCATGATCACTTGAGCCAAAGTTACATGGTAATGGTTACATTTTGCAAATTGTAAGTATTATTGTTGCAGCAAAATTTTACATCCAGCTGATTTTATTCTTTTCTACCTTTTTCTTGTTTTTAGGAACTCTAGATGGGCCTGCAAAGAAACATTCACCCATCGTTTGTAGGAATGGCCAGAATGGAAAGGTATTTCCACCACAATGCCTTTTCACCGAAAATGCTAGGAAGAAAAACTTATCATTCTAGTGACTAGTATACAAGTCAGAATGGAATATTAATTTTTTTTCAATGTTTGGTATAATCCACATTTAGATGTCAGAATGAAATATAATTAATACAAAATTGACTTAATTGCCTTGGATTAATTTATAGAGCATAAAATGTTTTATTTGTTATACTATGTTATTTGTTTGCTTATATGGAATTTTGACATTATTTTGCTTTCAAAATAATTAATGATCGATATTAAAATTTTCAATTGCAATATTTAAGTCATTCTAGCATATAGATTTTTACATTAAAATTTTGCATCTACAGACAATATAATTAATTAATTATCAATGTAAAATATAAATTACATGAAGCCAAAAATATATATATTAAATTTTATTAAGTTTTCAATTTTTATATAAAATACAAAAAATTCACACAATTGTTTAAATGTCAAAGAATAAAGTATCTTAAAATATTTGTTTGCTAATAAAAAATAAAAACTATTTTATACCCAGGAAAAGTTATTTATTTAGAAAAATTACATTTAACTATTAATTGAGCTCACAGATATTCTAAGATATGGTGATAGAGAAAAGATTTATAAGGATAAAATTGACATCCTGGAAATTTAGACGTTTTAGGATGAAGTTGGAAAGAGCTTTCCTTAGATTATTTTTTTGAGGAATGCGATTTCAGGAAAAAGTTGGAATGAATATTTCAAGGGGAAAGGGGTTTCCCACTTGAATAATCCATGCCAAATTTAGAATAGAATAAGCAAGTTGGAAAGATCTTTTTATTTTTTTTTGTTTCAGGTCATTTTTACGTACCAAATATGGTTCATAGGTGAATTGCCAAGGAAGAAAAGATGATTATAGCTGGACATAGATTTTTTTTTTAAAAAAATTTTCTGCCACTCTGGATGACATGGAGAGTTGCTTGGTTTTCTAGCTTTTGTTATTCCCTTTTGAACCAAAATCTAATGTTTTTAAATTTGAATCAGATTGGTTGATCTGACCAATTGAACTGAGAATCGGTCAGAAGCAACCCTCTGGTCCAAGTCTCCACAAAAATCTATCTGTAAAAAACTAGGTCAAACTCAGTCAAAAATCGGATTTGGCCAAGAATAAGTAAAATCAGTCAGAACTGGGTTTTTCAGTTTTCTTTTTTCAGCGCCTTTTTTCCTTCTATTTTTTTTTTTGAATTTTTTTTATTTTTCTTCATTCTTTTGAGGAGAAAAATAAAACGAAATCATACTCAAGCAAGATCAATTACAATCTAACATCGAAATGGACAAATCAAAAGAAAAAAAGCAAAGCAAGAAAGAGAGGAAAAATTGTTGATCTAAACTTTGAATTAGAAACTTGAAAAACAGAAGAACAAGCAAAGAATGTAAAGAATAGATGAATTGATGTTTTGTTTTGATGAAGAAAGAAAACAAGATAAAGCTTTGAAAGTAAAAAAAAAAAAAGAAAAGGAAAAAAAAAACTCAGAACCACAGAGATACAGAAGCTTAAGAAGCTGAGCACGGCGACCCTTTCTGTGCTCTAAGGAAGCAAAGAAAGTCAATAATTTGCACGTTTGTCTGTAGCTTTTTCATCTTTTTGTTTTGACCCCTAAAAATTTCAAACAACCAAATTGCTCCCATGAACTTTTTTAAAATATCATATGTAGCTTTAATTTCTTTACATTCTCAAATAGTGTTACAAATTTAGTTCTAAGTCGATCAATTTGTGCTTAAAGCTTTAAAATATCAAATTTGAGCTAGATTCAAAAGGTATTGAATTATAGGATGTTGGGAAATAAAACTTGAGAGATAAAATGAACACTTTTATTCATATTAATAATATATTTTATATGTACTATTGCATATAATAAAATAAAATTTTAATAATATTTTTATGATATCATGCTGACATCATATGATGTTTAATACATGTCCGATCCGATCAAATTCATTTATCCTTGACCCCTGATCTCGGCTGAATCACTCTCCAGTCCGAGTTTAAAAAACATAAATCAAAATAGAATTGTGAAACAACAGAAAGATATCTCTCTCTTTTCTCCAACTTTTATACTTTTTCTTCTCTTTTCATAATGCCATTCTCTTCGGGAGGGTGATAGATTTCATTTTATTTTTTTTATAAAGTCTCTTATAAATTTTTTTAGTAAGAGTTCTCTGTTTCTCCTAGGGATTTCTAGTGAGAATTTTCTATTTTTGGTATGGGTTTCTAGTGAGAATTTGTTTTCTTCTTTTGGTATTATATCCGAATTTATTTCAGATCTAGTTGTCAAAAATTAATTTTTTTTGGGTCTTGGATCTCTCTTGATAGATCTCATCATCATTACTAGAACTTAATTTGTTGATTAGCATATCTGGCAATTGCAACATGTACAGAAGAGAGATGCAATAATCTATTTTGTTGGAAGACAATTTCAAAATTTCTTATATTTTTCAGATCTGTTTAAAATTTTTTAGATCTTTTATATTTGTTAAATTGTAGATTTGAATTGTTATTTCTAGTACATGTTTAACCTGCTATTGGGGTAGCGTCGTGAATCAAATGATACATAACTATTTCTAGCAATTCATTCATGAAATTTGCTTTTTATTAGAAAAAAAAAGAGAAAGGTATCTATACTTCTTGAGTTGTAGAGATTATATTTACCTTCATGATAATCCTTTGCTTTGATTTATCCATTCAAAATATAAATTCCATGTTCAATTTAATCATCAAAGACTAGTTAGTTCGTTTGTCTAGTAAAGGTGATTTTTCAATTATTGACCTATGAATTAATGAAGTAATTCAATAGTAATCTTGTCATACACAAAAAATTAATCGTTGATTATTGAATGATAAATCAATAACTATGTGTCCTGTAAGAATGAAACGCACATCTCCAATAAAAGTTAAAAAAAGGCGATTAAAACTCAAGGTAAGTCCAAGGTGTAAGAGGTAGACTTATATTAGATTCTAAAATTTGATATATGTTTTTTTTAACTCAATTCATGGATGACCAATTTCAATTACATTTGTTCACTCTCTTTTTCTTTATTAAGATTAAAGAGCAAATTCTTTCAAGAAAAAAACCTTAGTGAGTCTTATTTTTGTACCTTTTTCTTCGTTAGGATTAAGAAGCTAAAGAGTCATTAGAGACTCGTGGAATTTGAAGGAAATATACTTCTTGGAATTCTTTGTTTGCTGCATGATGCTGTATGGCAGCTAACCGAAACTGAAGGTCAACAAACATTAGTATTTGTAGGTTATGAAAGAAGGTGATGATGATCATCATTTGTAGGCTATTCCCAACATCATTTTAGTCAAATTTTTTTGCAAAAATTTTATGGATTAATCTTACATACACTGATAGTGTATGTATTATCAGGTTTCGATGCATGACTATTAATGCAAATTTAAATTTAAAATCTAAATTTTATACATATGTCATATATCAAACTATGATAATACATATAATATCAATGTATACAAAATTTACTAAAATTTTATGTCACATTTATCTATTAGACTAATTTTGCCTACACCTCATATACTATAACACTAGTATCGTGTCTTAGTTACAATTTTTGAGTGGTTTCTCAACCGCAATGTATAGGTCATGACCCTCATGGGAATTTATTTAGTTAGTTGTGGAATTTGGAAATGCTAAATGCATTTCTGCATTATCGGGCAAGAGATTTGAGTTAACTTGAAAGAGCCAATAGCACCTGGTCACATGATTCTTGCCCTTCCAGCTGAGACGTTCACGAAACATGGCCACCAAACTATACACCATATGTTTAATGGAAAGTCATCCCTATAAATTCAGAAGCCAAAGTCTGAAGAAAACACACAAGATTTTAGTTTGTTGAAATCGAAGCACAAACAATAAACATGGAGAAGGGTGCAACTAAATCAGTGTTCGTGGTGCTTCTACTCGCCTTTACAATAGGTATTATCACTCTCAATCTCTTGCCATTCTTCAATTTAATTAAAATCACCCTTGCAATAAATGTTTATAATATGCAGCTTCATCGTTGCCCAACTTGGAAGCAACAGTACCGCCCGTGGGAATGCTGAAGCCAAGATTTTCAAGAAAACTTGGGGTAGTAGAGCTGACCACAGATACCGACGACGGATATCTGAAATTTGATATTTGCATGCATATAGGTCTCTGAACTGTGTGGGTAATCCGGCAGCTGAAGTTGAGACAAGAAGGTGTGCAAATTTGTGGGTAGAAAAGTTTTTTTTTTTTTTAACAGCTGAAGTTTCATGTGTACGTGGTTATTTCACTATTTGGTGCTTTAAATTTTTTTCTATGTTTGTAGTTTTGATGACAATAAGTTATCTAAATAACCATGTACTTTAGATGAGCAAACCATCAAAATTTAATGTCATACCTTTGTAGTAAACCGGATGTGGTTTATGCAAACCATCCGGTTAATATATAGTATTGCTGTGTTCACCATGCATACATAGATTGGCTTTGAGAATACTGCAAATGGATGGAAAAATGCGAATGGAAAAACTGTTTTCAGTTCAAGGTAGACTTAAACTTTACAAATGAAGGGTGGCGTGCGGGATGGGAGGTAAAAAATAAATAAAATAAAATAAAACTTTATAAATGAAGAAATGTTAAGTTGCAAGGTGCTCCATCAATATAACATCACCAAAAATCCTCTACAAAGATTATTTAGGTTTAATCGGGGAGTTATCCTCTCTTAATTCATCCTTATTTGTCCCTCTCTATTTTCTTTCCTTTATTTTTTTAATGAAATTTTGCAACTAATAGTTTCTATTGATGCTCATCCATGATTTCATCTTATTATGCTGAAAAGAGCACGTGATATTTAAAGATCCTGGGAATATAATTGGCCCCGGTATACACCACCGAACTGATTAATGAAGCAAGAAAGTTGAGTTTAAAATTCAACTAAATGCTACTATTTGAGAATAATAAAAATTGAACTAATACCAACAATCTACAGCTCTGATTCCATTGAGGGATTAATAGTCGTTGGATATTCTTAGGAAACTTTTAGTGGTAGGATTTCATCAGTTATAACTTCCAGTTGAATATGGAGTTTGAACCAGATTTATATCTAGGAAGCTGTAGCTCCGGCTTGCTTCTCTTTATCACCTTTGCTTTCTAATTTCCCTTTTTGAAATAGTCCCAAGACGCTGTAAAAGGATATGTAACCATATTTAAATCAAGGGTAAACGACTCCAATAGTCTCTTAGCTTTTATCAATGAACCTATTTAGTCTCTTAACATTTAAAATTAAAAGTGCTTATCAGGCATTTCAACTTATGAATTTGGCATTAAATCATACTTCCAAGCCAAATCTAAGCATGTCAATTATCACCTTGCCCTAAAATTTGATCTAGTGGCTATTTTCCTCCTCTAAATTTCAAAATGCGGCATTTAGACCTTTGTACCTTTTTTTTTTGTTAAGCATTTAATACATGGTTCACTTATTTAACTAATTTAATAGTGTCTAATATGGACTTAAACTTTTGAATTTTGTTTTAATTGGACCTAATTGGACCCCAAAGTCAAAAATCCAATTACAAAAAGTTTACACTAATTTTCCCCATCAAAATTTTCTTTAATGTTAGTGCGGCCCTCCCAAGTTTATAAATTAGTGAAATTTCTCCACTTTAGTGGCCTTTATAAAGTAATTTAAAAACTCCCCATGAGGATCTTGACCTATGCATATTTGTGCTCAAGAAATTACTCAGAAATTGTATCCTGATGTCCCAAGATTGTGTCCCTGTGTCATTCTTAATGTTAGTCTCTAAGATGTGCTTCATAATTTATATCAGGAGGCAAAATTCGATTAAAATGAAAATTGGGAATGATAAAAATGGTAATACTTGTATCAGTAATGATCATGATCACCTCCTACAAATGTTAGACCTTAAAAGAAAAACTAATAATGTTGGTTGACCATCAGTCTCTGGTACCTGCCACCAAGTATCATACTTTGCAAAATGAATTCCAAGAAGAACGTTATAGAAAGCGAAATACTGTACCTACCAATGTTCATGCACACCCTTTCCTGAGTTTGGTTTATGGACAAAACCAATGCAGCTGTAGAATCTGAATTACGCAGCAAAATTGTTGCATTGACTTTGTAAATATACTTGAGGGGATATTAGCATAAGTTGAACAAATCTAAGGGAGCCTCAGGGTGATTTAGCAAAAAATGATGATCAAATAAATAAAATCTCTCTGATAGTGCTGTATATGTTCAGAACTTGGCCCTAAGGTTAATAATAACAAACTAAACTCTTGTAAGTTTTCTTTGGCACTTGGGCTTCTGAATCTATACGGGATGATTTATTGTAAGTGACTTTCTACTAAACAAATGCTGTTTCATGAACTCAACTGGAACGGCAATTATGTGATCATAATTGTCATATAACGTGGAACTATGCTAGCATTTGGAAATTCCAGAAGTTACTAGACAAATCACAGTGAGGGTCATGGAAAATGATATTCAATATTACATATGACTCTATGCAATAGATATAAAGTAAAAGATGACTCATCTCCTTCCTTTTTGTAGTTGAACCCCTTATTCATTATGCATAGAAAGGACTCAAAAATTTGTCCTTCACATCCAAAAATTGTGTGGTAAATGTCGTTGACCTTGCTTATTGGGGCGGGTGGCTTAATTTTACTTTCCACCCTCGTTGTTTGAAGTTTTCTTTGACCAATATGTTATTGTATAAAAGCCATAAAAGTTTTCAAGATTTTCAATTTTTGAACTTATTACCCCTCCTCAACTATGTTGAAGCCCCTAATTTTCCCCCGACCTACTCTTAAATTTGTAAACCTTTTTTTTGGGGGGTAAAGCTCCCCTTGATTCCTGAAAGTTGCAAATTGTTCTCACCTTTATCTGCATTTCCTTCCTAAAATTATAAAATTCTCTCTTCTATGTGTAAATTTCGTTACAATTATTTTTAAAAAAATAAACATAGATGTTACACAATATGAAAAAAGGGTTTCAACCTCTTCTAAACACAAGAATAATCTTCATGGTAGACATCCAAAACAAGGGACAGTATGTAATTGACCTTTACAGGTATATTTCTCAAAAGTTCGATATGAATGTTGTACTAGCCCTAAATTAAGCCTATCTATAGGCACTAAACGAGTATAAACTTCGAAGAAATAGAAAATAATAAGACATGGAAACTACTTATTTTATATGTTACATTTATTTGGTAGGATAATTTGCATACACCTAGTATACCAAATCTAGTATCATGCCTCAGTTATAATTTGCGAGTCATTTGTCGAGCACAATATATAGATTATGACTCTCATGGGAGTTTATTTAATTAGTTGTGGAATTTGAAAATGCCAAATTTATATCCCCATTGTCTGGGAAGAGATTTGAGTTGACTTGAAAGAGCCAATTAGCTCATGGTCACATGATTCTTGCCCTTCCGGCTGAGAAGTTCACCATCATGGCCACCAAACTATATACCATTTGTTTAGTGGAAAGTCCCTATGAATTCAAAAAGCCAATGTCTGAAAAAAAACACACACACACAAGAGTTTAGTTTGTTGAAATCAAGCACCAATAAAAAACATGGTGAAGGGTGCAACTAAATCAGTGTTTTTGGTGCTTCTACTCGACCTTGCAATAGGTATTAACGCTCTCGATCTCTTGCCATTATTCAATTTAATTAAAATCACCCTTTTGCAACAGCTGCTTCAACTTTTCTTGCTTGTCAATTACTAATAAATGTGTATAATATGCAGCTTTATCGTTGCCCAGCATGCAAGCAACAGCTATACTGCCCCTGGGAATGCTGAAGCCAAGACATTCAAGAAAACTTGGGATATATGGGGACATAGATGCCGGCGTAGATGCCGGCATAGATGGGAACGTAGATGTACGTGGCTAAATTGTGTGGGTAATCTGGCAGTTGAAGGGTGATTACTTCGGATCCGGCAGTTAGTGTTTTTCCCTTTTTTCTTCTCTCTTTTTCTTTCTTTCTATGTTTGTAGTTTTGATGACAATAAGTCATCCAATGTGAACCGAATCGTGGTTTATGTAAACTGTCCGATTAATATGTAGTATTGCTGTCTTCACCGTACATACATAGATTGGCTTTTAGGAATCTTTTGTCAAAGGGGATGAAAAATGCGAATGGAAGAACTCTTATCGGTTCAGGGTAGATTTAAGCCTTCCGAACGAAGGTTGTGGTGAGGAATGGAAGATAAAATAGATTAATAAATAAATAAAATGAAAAGAAGAAAGCCCTTACAAATGAAGAAATATTAAGTTGCAAGGCGCACCATCAATATAACATTGCCAAAAATCTTCTAAAAAGATTGTTTAGGTTTAATCGGGGAGTTATCCTCTGTTAATTCATCTTTGTTTTATTGTCCCTTTCTCTTTTCTTTTCCTTTATTTGTTTTAATGAAATTTTGATCTTTATAGTTTCTATTGATACGTATCCATGATTTCAGCTTATTATGTTGAAAAGAGTACGTTATATTTAAAGATTCTGACAATAAAATTTTCAATGCAATGACAAATTGTTGAAACTTTATTAGTAGAAAAAAATTAAAGATGTCACATTTGACAATAGTTTATGCAGGTAAAAATGTCTTAAAATGAAAATTATGCACAATGTTATCAACTACTTTAGCATATATTGACAGTTATATCAATTATGTCATAAAAAGTTTCTTTAAAGTTAAATTGCATGCCATTCAACTAATTATTTCTTTTTTTGGCTTTGATTTTAATTGGCCAAACTCAAATTTTGGTTCTACATAACTATGATCTTTTAATTTTAATGTACTACCAAATTTCAAAATAAGTACTTGATTCTACATAAATATGATCGTTAATAACTTTAAAGCATCTAATAAAAGGATAGACTGGTAGGAAAAGTGGGAGATGAATTGACTGCTGTCTTTATTTTATATTTCAAAACTTCCCTCCCTAATTACATAAAACCAACGTTTACATCTAATTATGCACTGTTTTTTTTTTCTTTTTTGGCAAGCAAACTATCATTTTACGAATGTGCAAATTCAGTTTTGCAAAGGAGAAGAGCTCCTACGACATCTGTAATACTCCAGTGTTTAACACTATACATCAAGAAACTTTCTATCTACTGCTACTGCAACTATTACATCAACCATTCCATTGACAACCCCCATTCAAGCACCAGCAGCCAATTCTCCTTTGTTCGTGGTGCTTTAGGCCATGACACAACCACCATCTGGATTACTCTACCAATATCTGTCAAGACGCGCCCTGCATTAGTAGCGACATGTTGGAAGATCCTTCTATTCCTTTCCTGCCAAATATGCCGAACAGTTACTACAAAAAGTCAGTCTTCTAATATTGTCAGTGAAAGAAGCTGAGCTACAATGGTAACACCACCAATCTGTCTCTCGCTCCCATGAGAGACATCCCCTATACAGCAAGCACATTCTCTGCACTTTATTCAACACATTCCTTGAGAAAGGACATTCAAAAAATAGATGAGCAACAGATTCCTCCACCTGATCACATAACATACATCGGGGTGATATGTTGCCCACACCCCATTTTATGATCCTGTCCAATTATGCACTGTTATATGTGTACTTCCTATTAGCACTCTGAAATATTATTGCTCTTATAAGTTTGATACTAGAGAACGGTCAAGTTATATCTTTTTCCCTCATAGTTGTAAGAATGAGACATAAAGAAAATATAGTAGTTATATCAACACATATATTAATGCGTATTTTGATTTATTATTGAATATAAAGCTTCCATATTGTGTTTAACACACTTAAGTTTACTGTTGTTTTATTTATTTATTTTTTTTACGTGGTTCGATCAAATTGACCTATATCCACGGGCGAAGGGATAGCAGATTTACTTAACAGAAAAAGAGTACAAAAGAGAGAATACAAAACCTAGGAAATAATTCCTAAGGTCAAAAAGCACCTAAAACTGAAAATACAAAAGAGTTTAAATAGCACTAAATATTTAATGGTCCAAAGACTTGTGACTTGCTCTTTTGGTTTGATGCCTAACCAAAACTCTTAATAAAATATCTTTTTTATTTTTTATAAAAATTTTGGCAGAATTTCCCCTTATAAATGGACGAAACTCCCTGCCAACAAACCCAAATTCAAGAAAAATATCCACATGGCAGTTATTTAATACAATTTTTGAGCTAAGCTAAAGCATTTTTCTACGAAAATTAGGGAGACATTTCATCCACTTCCTGTAGCAGCTGCAGTATGCCTTATTTTCCTAATCGAAGGCATTCCTATTCTATCCAGTCGGATTTCCCCACGAGCTAGCCTGGGAAACATATTAAAGCAGTCATAGACCTTGATATGTTGCTCAAGGTGAATTATGCCCGCATTAGACAGTGCATTAGTAGCTTTGTTTGCCTCCCTATAGCAATGTGAGAAACAAGTAGGATCGTCAACTAAATGCCAAATTTGCAGGACCTCTTTTCGGATATGCCACGGACACTGAAAGCGCCGCTGAAGAATCCCAACTAAGACCAATGAATCCGATTGCACACATAGGTTATCAAAACCCCTTTGTACACATATTTGAAGACCAATTAGAAGAGCCAGAACCTTTGCACGAAGAGATGTAGTCTCTCCAAAGAAAGCCGAAAAAGCAAACAAAGGTAAGCCGGTTGAATCCCGAAGGACCCCACCACCTCCACCCACTCCTAGATTACCCTTAAAACAACCATCGGTATTGAGTATAAACTTCTCAATATCTTCCGCCTCCCACCGAACCAATTTGAATTTAAAAACACTAACAGACGAAATCAACCAATCAAACAACTGACAAAATGTTTGCACTTCAATCATTTGTTTGAAGTGGATCTCCACAATGGATTTAATTTCAGAGAAGATGGCTTTACATATGACAACATATCACATCTGGACGCCCTCAAATATAGCTTTATTTCTCGCCTTCCAAATGTGCCAACAGGTAATACTTGGAAGAACGAGACAGATAAAATGCCGTATCGCAAAATCTTGTGACCTTAACCACCATTCAACTATGCGAGCCCGCAAGGACACCCCTGTGAAGTTCAATCCACATAAACCCCCAAAATAATTCCAAACCTCCAAAGCTATGTGACCACTGGAAAATACATGTTCAATAGATTCCTCAGACGCCTCTTGACAGCAAAAACGCTTTGAGGGCAAATGGAAACCAAGTTTACATAACGTATCCAATAGCGGCAGTCTTCCCATCAACAATCACAACATAAAAAATGACACTTTCAAAGGGATCGTAGGGTGCCAAACCTTAGAGAACACCATCGGCGTGTTACAGACTTGTCAAACCTCCCGAAAAGCTAATGTCAATTTGAAGTTTCCAGATGGTGTGTGCATCCAAATGACTTCATCTTCACCTTCTGGGATCGGGAACTTTAAGATTGAGGAAACAATATCTCTTGGCAAGGTTTGAGATAAAAGATTGACATCCCAATGCCCGTTGATAATGAAATTGCAAAATGAGAAGTTTGGGACAACTGGTGCTCTAAGAAATAATGCACCAGTGGCCAACCAATGGTCGTACCAAAAGTGACACGACCCGTCATGGACTAACCAAACCATAGATAGCTCTACTTGGCGGCTCACGTTTAACATTCTTCACCAGACTGCCGAGTTTGTTAACCTTAATGATGCCTGGCAAGGGTGGATCATTCTGCAGTACTTTGCTTGCATGAAAATCACCCACAACGACGATCGAGTTCGGAAGCTCCGCCATAGTTTACAAGAGAAAGCTGTATAAACGTCCGTAAGTTTCCTGAATCCCACGCCCCCTTCATAACCAGATAACAAAGTTGAGACTACCGTATCCAATGAAACTTCGACTCTTCAGATGTAGACCCCCAGAGGAATGCCGAGCAGGCCTTTTCTATAATGTTAAAAATCGCAGCAGGTATCACAGTAGCTGACAACAATTGCACTGGCATTGACGCCAGCACATGCTTGATTAAAATTATCTTGCCTCCAGATGACAGTAGCTTTGATTTCCATGACAAAATCCTCCCTAGAATAGACTGACAAACTTCCCCAAAATAAGCCGATTTACACCTTCCAAAATATTGCGGAAACCCTAAATAACGTATAGGGAAAGACTGCCAAGCAAATCTGGTGACACGTTCAATCACCCTTCTTCTAGTCGGTGACAATGCTGGGTGAACCAAATAACAACTTTTTTGAACATTTATCAGTTGCCCGAGCATCTTTGATACATTTCTAATATCTGCATAATGTCCTTCAAAGAGGAGGAGGAGCCATTCGTAAATATAAGCACATTATCCGCGAACGCCAAATGAGTTATAGAAGGGCACCCATGTGAGACTTTGAATCCCAAGAAATCCGATTTGACCATGAGGCTATTCAAACCTCTTGACATAACCTCAGCACCTATAATAAATAGCGCTGGCGATAATGGATCACCTTGCCGTAAACCTCTTGTAGATTTAAAGAAACCATGTGAAGACCCATTAATAATGACCGAGAATCAGACGTTAGACAATAACCGCCATACCAGATCCATGAATCACTCCCCAAAGCCAAACTTCCGCAGAACACCAATAATATGACACCAAGAAACTCTATCATAAGCTTTAGACATATTTAACTTCAGGATAATATTGCCACCTCTAGATTTTTTGCCTATACCTGACACGATCTCTTGAGCTAGCAAATAATTTTCTGTTATATTCTGACCCTTCACAAAACCTGTATGCTGGGGGGAAATAATCCTTAGCATGACACCAGCCACTCTATCAGCCAAGATTCTGGATAACAACTTGTTAATAAAGTTGCATAGGCTAATTGGCCTAAATTGGGAAAAATCTTGGGGGTTTGAAACTTTAGGAATCAACACAATCGAGGTAGAAGTGATGAACCGAGGCAACTCTGCTCCACAAAAGAAACTGACTACAGCATTGTAGACATCCTGAGCAATAACTTCCCACGCAAAGGTATAAAATGTACCCGTGAATCCATCTGGACCAGCTGCACTGTCTCCATCCATTGATCTCACCACTTGATGAACCTCCTCTATAGTAGGAATCACTTCCAACATCCTATTATGCTCCCCCGAAATCATGGGTGGAGTGAGATGCAACATATCGGAAGCAGCCACCGAAGGTCTCGAGAAAAGATTAGAGAAATATGTTATTGCCTCACCTGCTATATCAGCATCTTTATCCACCCAAACACCATTGGAATTTTTTATTCTATGTATCATTCCTTGAACCCGTCGCTGTTTCACCACCGCATGAAAATACCTTGAGTTACGATCTCCATGACGAAGCCATTCGACTCGAGCCTTTTGGCTCCAAAACTGCTCTTCAATGGATAAAGCATAGCGTAATTCCACCTAAGCCTTCCTGAGCGCAACTTGGCTCTCCTCGGTATCATCTTGATCTGCCACCTCCTCTACTAGTTGTACCGCAACTTCAGCCTTTTGAACAGCTTTGAAAATATTTCCAAAACTGTGCTTGTTCCAAGCCTGAATAGCCCTCCTCGTTGCCAATAATTTAGAGCATAAAACCCGGAAGGGAGACCCATTAACTTCTTGAACCCAGGCATTTCTAATCACCTCCAAAAGTTCTGGTTTAGTCATCCAGACATTCAAGAAACGGAAAGGCCGTGGTTTATTATCTAACCGAGATACAAACGAAATCTTCAATGGTGCGTGATCCGAAGGATGTCTCGCCAAATGAGTAACAGAAATGGCTGCGGAAAGTTCCAAACATGCCCCATTGATTAGAAGTCTGTCTAACCTCTTCTGGTGATACATAATGACTTGATCATATAGAGGTTGATTAAACATATATTACTTTGAGTTGCACTTAGACATTAACATTTGACAATTAAGTGTTAGAAACACAGAAGACAAATTCCACCCATAAAATTGAATTACACTCGTAAAATGATAATTTTTGTACATGTATGTCCACCCTTCTAACTAAAAATCCCATCCCTACTGTTGGAAAGAATAGAAGATAAATTCAAGTCAAAATATTATTAATATCTAAAACAAGCAAGAAATTCTTATGACTATGGGGACTCAATAAATTTTCTATAAAGACTCTTAAGAGAAATACTGCACATAACACCATATATACACCCCTACTGAAGTTGATAAACAAGAAACCACTAACGAAGAAAACTATCAAATAGAACACCAGTGTCTGAATAACTAAACTACTGAAACTTAACTCCAATAAAACTACTAAGTAATTTTAAAAAAACTTTGAGTTCGGTTTACTTTGCCAACAAATTCGCTTTCTTCGTTCGAAGTGTGATATTGGATAATGGATAATATTAGTATTTTTTTTAATTAAGTCCAACATTAGTAGGTCACGAAACAAGGTGATCATGGTCATCATTGATACAAGTATCCATTTTCTATTATTTTCAAATGTCATTTTATTGGAATTTTTGTTTGAAATTTTTATATGATAGATTTATCTATTAGGTGGTATCCAGGCAAACTTTGCCAACCTCTCATTCCATTTTGGGACAAGTCACCTTCCGATTTTAATTATGAAGCACGACATAGAGACAGCATCAAGAATTACAGCGGGATTGTTGGTCCTTTCCCGTGCATAATATTTAGGTCATGGCTCTCATGGGCATTTATTTAGTTACTTTAGGAATTTCGAAATGCTAGAAAATTTCCACATTATCTAGAAATAGGAGATTTGAGTTGACTTGCAAGATCCACACACATGGTCATATGATTGGCCTTCCACTTACTAATTTAGCCTGAAGCGAGACTCTCTTTCACCTTTTGGTAGTAAAAAGTTTAAGAGAAAGAGATTGTTATCCCTTTTTAGAGTAAGGCATAAGGTCACCAGCGTATTTTTAAGTGATTTTAGTGGTTTTTATAGATCGTCTATCAATTAGAAATTGAGATTGTGCCTACCAATGGGAGACTATTGACCGTATATGATATAACTAGTGATGGAGTTAGGATACTTGGATGGGAGAAATTGTTAACTTTATTTATTTATTTATGGTAAGTGAGAGGTCTTGAATCAAGGACATTTTGTTTATGATTTCTCCCATTTTACCATTCAATCCAACCTTTCCTCAAGTTTTTTATAATGCTAAAGATTCATGTCCAATGTGGCTCATCGTTATTATTCCTCATGTTTACCATGAAGATAATTTTTTTCTCGTAGATTTAACAATTTATTTTGAAAGGAAATGTTACAAAATTCAGACATAGAGGAGAGAATTTTATAATCTTCAAGAAGGAATTATGTAGATAAAGGTGAGAACTATGCAAATTTTCAGGGGATCAATGTGGGGAGCTTTACAAAATTATGAGTAGGTGGTTGGGGGAGGGGTGGGGGATGGCAAATAAGGTGATTCGATAAAATTGAGGGGAAAAGTTGAAAATTGAAAATGTTGCATGCATTTATCCCTATAAATTCAGATACCCAAGTGCCAAAGGAAACATTCAAGAGTTTATACGTTTGGATTGCCAGTATTTCAGAAAAAAATTTTACAATATTTCCTTGACACGCTTTTCAAATAAAATTTTTTTACCTTATATATATATACACACACATCACATTACTATAATATACTTTTCTACCCAAAAAAAAACTCCCAACAGCTTCAATCTGAACATAATGAAGGTGCAAGTAAATCAGCTTTTGTGGTGCTGCTCCTCGGACTGGCAATCGGTAACTAAGCCCCCCTCCCTTCCGTCTCCCCTCTCTTCTCATTCTTCACTTCAATTTATACCACACAATAGACGAATATTTAATTGCCCAAGATGAATATGATATTTAATTTCTTTATGAGTTACTGATGAATTTTGTATAATGTTCAGCTTTATCATTGCCCGATGTGAAAGCAACAGTGCTGGCCACGGAAACGTTGAAGACAAGGCCTCTAAGAAAACTGGTGGAAGTACAATTAAATGGCAATACGGCCATAGATACCTCTGCACTCGTAAATAACAACATTGGTCGGTTAGATGCGAGCGCAGAGATCAAAGCCATTTATACTTTAATCCCTGTAAACGAATTACTGATTGCTTAACTGGCTTTCGCGAGGCTAATAAATTTGTGTGATTTCGGTTGTTGATTTTTTTTTTTTTTTTTGTATGCAAATGCGAAAAAAGAAGTTGTTTACATTTGAAAGTTCATGTTATACATGATTATTGTACTCTATTTGGAGTTTTACCAATGTTTTGTTATCAAGCTCGTTACTATAAAATAATCTAATAAAAGCAAAATTTTTTATTTTCTAAATCATCCATTGATTCTTTTGTAAACATATTAGGTGGTGCATATGGAAATACACAGAATGTGTGTGATTAATGTTAAGAAATTGGCTTAATTTCTTTTAAATAGATTTCTTGTTTTGTGTGGAAATAACTAGTTTTCTAATTGGTTTTAGTTACTTGAAGTAGTAGCCAAGGAATATTCTATTTAGTCAAGAATTAGAAGTTATTTCCTATTTTATACAAGTCTAGGAATTAGAATTGGTTTCCTATTGTTATTTGAATTTTAGCCAAATATGTTCTTTGGCATACTACTACACAAGAGACACACAAGGGCACACAAGAGATGACATGTAGCCTTATACATGGGGTGAAAGAGGGTTTTTGAGAGATGATAGATGGTATACAAGGGTTGGGCTTGGGTTCTAATTGTATTCTTGTATAGAGTTTTCTTCTGATAATAAAGAACAGGTTTCTCTCCATAGATGTAAGCACAATGGTGAAGTCGAACCACTTTAAATATTGTATGTCGTTTATCTTTTATGCTTGTGGTTTGTTTCTCATTAAATTGTTGTGCACTTAATATCTTAATAGTTGTTTATTCCGCGTTTGGATCCTAATAATTAATCTCATGATTTAATATATTATGTTCATCCTAGATTTCAGATTATAACGTCGGAAGATTACACAATATTTTAGGAGTTTGACAAAATAAAATTATCAGTTACAACGGAAAACCATTGCGGATTATTCACATTAATTAATTTGAAAGTGATTATATAAGTAAAATATTGTTGAAATAACCATTTTACTAATTCACCTTTAGGCTTTTTTTTTGGCTGGATAGTTCACCTCCCGACTTTAATTATCATGCACATCTTTGTGACAGTATCAAGGATGAAAGCGGGACGAGAAATCTCTCACTTACCCATTCTTTCCACCACCTTGGCCCCTCCCCCTTCGCACATACATTGCTTTTTGAAATTCTAAGGAGAGATTACCCTCTCTAGATCATAACAATACCCCCGAGGGGGGGGGATAGAAAATTTTCACATTATTTGGCAATGAGAGATTCAATTGACTTAAAAGATCCATGTGCACACGGTCACATAAATTGCCCTTCCAGACAGACTTCTAGTTGGTTTCTAGGAAAAGATTAATAGGTTGCATTTTTATCATTTAATTTATGATTATTTTCCCATTGATTTTAGTCAAATGTTATTTTAATTGGTAGATTCTACTTATATTTGGTATTTGATACTGATTATAGGGAAGTGGAGTGAAAAGTGACAAAAGATGTGATTTTTCAAGGGTTGCTGTCAAGTCTGAAGATGTGTGATTTATTCGTGCGTGACAACTTCCCAATTTAAATTGAAGTCTTTTTCCAACATAAGTAGATTTCCATTTTGTATTAGGAAACAAGTATTTATCTTTCGTTAATTTAGGAAGTATTCCTTTCGTGGGAAAGTAAAAGTATTAGTAGGAGTAGTTTAGGAAAGAAACGTGCGGAGAAAGGATTTGGCTTTTGCTAACTTTTAGGAGTCCGTCTTTGTGTTTTGGGGAGAATCTATCTATCTAGTCCGGGACTAGAGGCGGAAACGAGGGAGGCAGTTGGCCCTTGAGGTGATTAGTCTCAGAGAAACAGAAACGAGAAGCGCCGTCCCCTGCCTTTTGTTTTCTTTTCATTGTTTTCTATTGTTGAATGCTCGCGCAACTTTTGTCAATGAAATTGCTTGGGTTTTTTCAATGGAGAGTCACTGATTCTCTTTACTAGTCGAGAAACAAAGGATTTGGTTCATCTACATTTATGAGATTTAATTTTTTTATTAATTTCTTTTATTCGTTAGTATTCGTATGTTTTTTGATTTAATTTCTCATGGGTGTTTTGTTGTTTGAATATCAGGGCCCAATATTTAATTCAACTTGAGAAACTAATGTTAGTTATAGCAGTTAAATCCATAATTTGTTTAATTGTCTTAAATTAGTGGCAACTAATGTGATTGGTTTCATATTAGGAAAACAGATGATTTAATTTAAATAGATCCTGGTAATGTGTTTATTGATTAGAACAGGCCTTTTCTAATTCCTAATGCAATCAAGGACAGTGCTACAATGCCTATAGTTATGGTAACGATATTAGGGAAACCTGCTATTATAGGTTTCTATTACCTTTAGTGACAGATCAAATCTTTTAGTGACTTTTTAAATATTATATTAAAATAATTAAAATTAACTTTAGTAAGTTTTTAATTAAAACTAGTAAGTATATGTCTGAAAGATAAGATTTAGTCAGAAATAGAAATTTACACTTTGAGTAATTTAATTTACTTATTATTTGACAAAATTTACTTATGTTTAAATTAAACTTACCAATACTGAAAGTAAAAAATGTACATATTTAAGTAAAAAAACGGTTTTGGGTTCCTGAAAACGGTTTTGGGTATCACCTTTCTCTTTAAAGTTATCTACCTTCTTCTTATTCAGTTCCCAGTTCCAATGATACGATTGAATTCCCAGGCAAAGGTTTCCACTTTGATCCACACTTTCTCTTTGTTACAATTGAATAAATCTTCTCACTTCAAAATTTTCATCTTTAGTTCACACTTTGCTTCTATCCTTTCTCATCGTTCAGTTGGGTTTGAGTGCTGCCATATGCAAACACAACAAAAGGGTTAGCGACGGTGGTAGCCAGCCAAAGAGCATATGAAAAATAGCAGTGACGAGGTTAGATCATCATGTTCTCTTGAAATCGTTTGATTATATTGCTGTAATTTATTTATATTTCATTTGTTTTATTTGTCAAGATTTTCTTGGGAAATCAAGGCTGAGAATTTGAAGATTTTATTGCAATTTTGGGGCCGAAAATGTCCGTTGAAACATCTAGGAAATGGTTGTAGTTTTGATTGTCTACGGGTAAAATATGTTTAATAGCCATGTGAAACATCTAGGAAAGGACTTGAGACTAGGCGTTTAAGTTAAATGTGATTAATTTGTGAATGCATATAAGATGTTTGGTGAAATGTCAAAGAGAAATTTGTATGTTGTGATTGCTACTCTGTGCGGGTGAGAATTACTAATATATTAGTAACTCAACATGAGCTTTATAACTTGAATTCTTCAGGCAAGAGAGGTTTCTCCCGTTTTGGAATTCTAAGTTGATACGCTTGATGGAGCATATGTTATTGAACTGAACTGATCTAGAATCATTGTTGCGAATCTGTTGTTTCTATGGAAATTTATTATCAGCCTCTTTAATTTTTTACTCCATTGTAACGTCTGCAATGCCACGGAAATTTGGCCATTATTACTCTTGTAAATCTGTGTTGCAGAAGCAATTCTTATTACCATCCTATGATACATGTAGATTTTGTAGAATCACATCTTCCCTCTTCTTCAGTCAGGAAAGGAGAGAAAATTCATAGAACAGTTTCCGACCATCAATCAATTATGGTGTTATACATACTTCATATTTTTGCATTTTTTTGTTTATTTTTCTTTTGAATGGTGTTGCATGGGGCAAACCTGCGGAATCCAGTGGTCTTTGAGCAAAGGATTGTCAAATGCTGGTTGTTGATACATATAGACACAATCAATTATATCACCGTCTTTGCTCTGTCATGAGAAAAAATTTTGAATTTCATTGTAAAGAGCCAAAGGCATTCAACATAATCAAATCTACCTACCCGCAAATTTGTGACTTTCATTGAACTAAGGATTAGATTATGCTGGTTGTTTCGATATTTTGGACATGGGAATAACTCATCTTCCTCCTAAAAAATTACTAATACGTAAACCCTTACCGGGAGAGTCAAAATAGCTTGTTAATGCCATTGCTATATCATAACGATTAGACTGGAACATAAATCTGTTGAATGGGTTGATTGGAACAAAATTCAGATGAATGGTTTATATGAGAATTGAGGTTTTCAATTAGTTTGATGATGGTTTGTAATATAGAGAGAATGGAGTTCTAATCATAAAATACCTAGAAAAGAAACGGGTTGCCAAGTCGAGAAGATAAGTAAGTTTTTAATTCAAACTAGTAAGTATATGCCTGAAAGATAAGTTTTAGTCAGAAATAGAAATTTACACTTTGAGTAATTTAATTTACTTATTATTTGACAAAATTTACTTATGTTTAAACTAAACTTACTAATACTAAAAGTAAAAAATTTACATATTTAAGTGAAAAAATCACCGGGTTTCTGAAAATGATTTTGGGTTGCTGAAAACGGTTTTGGGTTCCTGAAACACTTTCGGGTATCACCTATCTCTTTAAAGTCATCTGTCTTCTTCTTATTTAGTTCTCAATTCCAACGATACGATTGAATTCCCAGGCAAAGGTTTCCACTTTGGTCCATACTTTCTCTTGGTCCAATTGTTGTTGCTACAAAGGGACAAAAGGCAAAACAGTCCACTCACAAGCGAAAGCGAAGACGATGCAAAAATTGCAAGTAATCACCTACTCTTAAAATTGACTTATTCTACGGTTAGAATAGCTTTGCAAAACCAGATATGAATGAGCAATGCTAAATTTCATCCACTCATTGGCTTTATGTTAGAAGGCCAAAAATGTTAGTTATATATGTACACTTCATATACGCCTTTATAAATTCAATCTTATTGTTTATGGATTGTGCTTGGCAATTTTTTTCCCGCAGGTCATTTGGACATGATAGACGAAAATGTACTAAAGTGTGCACAGATGCATATGAAACTCACAATTATGATCATGTTGGGGCACCCAATAATGTTGAGAATGTAAATTTGAATCTGATAGGATCATCCGATGGCCTATTGCAATCAGATTCACAGCATGGATGCAATAAGGAATTAATGGATAGTAATTGGTTTCAGATCATTCCTCCTGGTCAGGTAATGTATAGCTTGCTTTTATTTATTTTTGTGTGAAGGCATGAAATATAATGGTGCTCTATTTGCATTTGTATAGGCATTAATGTGGGCATGCAATCCTTCATTAATCCAAAGTCATGTACAAAACACTAGCTTGTTAGGAGATGAAAAGTATTCAGGTACATTTTTCCTTCTTCACGCCTAAGTTTTATGTTATTTATTTGCTATGATTATGTGTTGTTGTGGCCTTTTTTTAATACAAATCTTGTGATGGTTTTGTAGTGAATGAACCAGATTTCAGCCAAGACCATTAAGGAATTTTATTCTTGAGAGAGTACAAATGTTTTTGCACGTCTTTGCTCAAAGCTTTTAGGATGATTTAAGTTTCTTCGAAGGTAGTTTAATGCGTTTTGATTGTAAATCTGAACATAATCTCCTTAGTTTGCAATTTCTGGTGTTTACTTGTTTTAATGTGAATAATTTCAGCTTGCTTGGAAAAAAGTTTGGTGATCAAATTTCAGATATTGTTAGCATCCAAGTGCTCTTGGGTTTGTAAACCAGAAATGTCAATCCAAACTGAAGCTTTTGATAGTGATATCAGAGCCCTTGATGCTGGTGATCAAATTCTCAAATCAAGTTACTAGCCTTTTGATTGCTTCAGATTTCTGAAGCCAAAGTCTTTGTGCTCTAAATTCAGTTCTTGGCCATGTAATCTTGTCATGTTTAGATAGCTATATCTAGTGTCCTGCCAGCTTAATTTTGATGCGTAAGTATCAATTATTAAAAGTTAGATTCATTCTGATGCTCAAAATGAGCCGTTTTCTCCTATTTTGAAATACCAATTTCATATCAAATGTCTTGTGCATGTAGATTTTGCTGTTTACTTCAAATTGGACTGGCTTACTTGATGAGCAGAACTCGAAAAGCAACTCAAATACTCATGTTATACAATACTCAGCACACGGTTTTTTAGGCTTTAAAACGTCATTAATGAAAGTTACCCATTCGGTTGTTTAGGAATGTTAGGAGATTCGTCAAATTCAAATGACGATGCCTGAAACTTGTACTTATCCCCAAATTTGTGTTGTAGTACAGTATCAAGATCTTGCACCTATTCCATTCACCTATAAAAATTATGATTATCATAAAATGACATTTTATAATAATTTACATACTATTTGCCAATTAAAAGCAAGTTTCATAAAAAATGTGCATGTAAATCCATATTGTGAATGATACGAAATATATTTGAAACTCACGAAACTTAATATATGGGTAAATTTACTATAATTTTAAAAGATTACGCTACATTAGATACGATCACTTTACCTTTTATACTTGTGACCTAGAAAATAAATTTATTAAAACACATAACATTTATAAATGATGCATACATTTATTAAAATGCTTAAAACGCAAAACATTTATGAATGAAACATACAATCATTATTATACATTTATGTTACCAACAACTACTAACTATAATATTAAGTTTCAACCATTAATAAAAAAATCTTAGCACTAGTTTAAATAAACTTCTTAATACTTGTTTCATATAAGTTTCTTTAAGTAATATAGTAAATTTATGCCACAAACTAGTAAGTTTTGATGATTAACCAAATTATTATTCTTTCAACAAGATTTACTATTAATCTATAAAAACTTACTATTACTTGAACTAAACTTACTCCCCACAAAACTAAGTTTCGAATGTAGAGTAGTAATTTAATTTTTAAAAAAAGTAACTTTCATTTTTATTTCGATTTACTTTTTGAAACATAAATAGGATAACACTTATATGACCATTTTCGATTTATTTTTTATTTACTTTTAGCGGCCATTTGATTATTTGATAGGCCTATCCACCTAAATAGGATAACACTTAAAAATAAGAAAGTAAGTTTTCCATCTAAAATAGTAAGTTAACAGTAATAAATTAGTAACTTTTATACTTCAAAATGTAAATTGGAATAAATATTAAACTTACTTTTTAAATAAATAAATTACTACTTTATATCCCAAACTTACTTTTTATAGTGTAAGTTTAATTCATGTAATAGTAAGTTTTAATACATAAATAGTAATTCTTACTGATAACATGGTAAAATTGATTAATAATCAAAATTTACTGATTTATGAGACACATGTACTATTTTACTTTAAAACATATTTCAAACTAGTGTTAGGGAATTTATTTGAAATAACGATAAGATGTTTTATTAATGATTAATTTTTAGTACCTTAGTTAGTAAGTACTCATAATATACCTGTATAATACAAGATTATAGTTAACATTTAAAAAAATTTATTTACATATTTTAAAATACTATGGAAAAAAGTTTGACTTTTCACATAATCTCGTAAAATATGTAATAAAATTTTGTCGTATTATAAGTTTTTAATTATTTTCAATTTTTGAAAAGTTTGAAAGTTTGGATAATAATAACAACAAATCTTCCTAGTTATATATAGAATATTACTTGTTTATATATCAAAATTTTTATAAATTAACACCTATGAATATAATAAGATGATAAAGTTTTAATAAATTTACATCTGAGACACAAGAAATAATAAGAGTAAAAGCCTAAACAAAATGAGAAATAATATAATAACAAAAATTATAAATTTAGTATAACAATTAATATAAGAAAATTAAATTAAATTTAGAAGGTAAATTAAATAACAATGTCAAGGTTAGAGGTCATGGTAAATGTTACAAATTTTAGGAGAAATTATGTACTGTAAAAATGGTTTAATAATTTTCTATTAAGCATAACTATTGCATACAAAAGGAAAAGATATTTGATTTTATTTTGCTTTGATTAGAAGAACTTGTACTAGTAATAAAAGAAATTTCAATTCAACAATCAACGTGTACATGATTACAGTAATTTTTTAGTCATTTAGACTAATATGTGTCATAAAGTAGTCAGATTTAGTCGTTTGTGAATTCATAATTTTAACAGTTTACATAAAATTCATCTATTAAAAATTATGATTATTATAAAATGCCCTTTTATAATAATTTACTTACCATTTGCCAATAAAAAAAGAGTTTGATAGAAAACATATGGATACAAATCCATAATGTAAATGATACAAAGTATGTTTGAAAGTCACAAAACTTAACATATGGGTAATTTTACTATAATTTTCAAAGATTATTCTATGTTAATACAACTTTAATTTTTATACTTGTGACCCAGAAAATAAATTTATTAAGATTTTACCATTTTATTAAATTCATAGGCATTAATATATGAAAATTGCGTACCATTTTATTATATTCATCGGTGTCCATATATGGAAATTGTGATGTATAGATAAGTGCAATTCTATATATAACTCAAAAGATTTTTTTTTACTGTCATCCAAACTTTTTAACCTTTTACAAATTCAAAAATAATTCAAAATTTATAATATGACAAATTATTCTTACATATTTTATAAGGTCATATGCAAAAAAAAAGTTTTCATAGTTTATTTAAAATGCTTAAAACATATAACATTTATAAATGATACGTACAATTGTGTATCATATATTTACATTACGTGTAATTACTAACTATAATACTAAGTTTCAATTATTAATAAAAAATCTTAGCATTATTTCAAATAAACTTCCTAATACTTGTTCCATATAAGTTTCTTTAAGTAAAATAGTAAATTTATGCCATAAACTAGTAAGTTTTGATGATTAACCCAAATTTACTATTCTATCAACAATATTTACTATTAGTCTATAAAAACTTACTATTATTTGAACTAAACTTACTCTCCAAAAAGTAAGTTTTAGATATAGAGTAGTTATCTACTTCCAAAAAAAAAGTAAGTTCCATATTTCTTCAAATTTACTGTTTGAGACATAAAAGTTACTAATTTCTTGAGTTAACTTACTATTTTTAATGTAAAACTTACTAACCATATTTTTAGGTACTATTTTATTTAGATGACCAGTATAACAGGTTATCAAATGGTCGCTAAAAGTGTTTTTACCTGTTATATCAGGTAAAAACAGTTTCGTTATCATAACGCTCGTTACTTCAGACTTTTCCTGCAATCAAGGGATTATATTTTATTGGCGTACCTAGGGTTGTTTCTTAGTTAATGGATGTACCTTAACTATCAAGACAATAAAGAAAAGTGAGTTTTTTTTTTTTGGTGAAACCCGCTCAACGGGTGGGGATGCCAGCCCCTTCCTTTATTCATAACCAGCAATTACAATAAGTTCGAGTACACAAACTGCTTACCCCCATCACTGCACGACTACCCTTTGTCCACCTGCATACGAACATAGCAAAACTCTCGACAATCCAGATTCAGAGCCGCCTGAATCCTCCTTGGAAGTTGATCTTGCGAGCTACAAAATAACTCTGATGGAAGCCTCAACTTAGATAGCATATCAGCAGAGGAATTCTCCTCCCTAAATATATGTTGGACCGAAGCCGAAAAATGGAGAAGCAATGCTCGTATGCTTCTGATCGTGTTGCAAAGTGGCCACTTGGCTATAGTTGTTAACTTGAGCAATCGAATTAGACTTTCCGAGTCCACTTGCACCAGCAGTCGCCCTTGAATCCTTTTGAGCACCGCTGGAGTCCATACAATAGTATGGAGCTCTCTGCCGCTAGTACATCCAACTCCCCAAACTCCTTGTAGAAAGTGAAGATTAGCCTGCCATTAGAGCCACGCACCAAACCTCCCCAGTAAGCCCAACCGTGGACAGTCGAACTGGCGAATGCGTGGGTAATGTATGTGCAGTTGAAGGCTGATAAATTCAGATCGAGGCCACGTACGGAGTTGTGACGAGTTGATCCATGTACCAGTATGGGCATTTAGCATACAAAAATGAAGTTGTAGTGTGCATTCATGTACAACAGTTATGTTCATGTTCGGTGATTTACTTTTGTTTTATTGTTGTGTACTTCTATTTGTCGATGATATACTTGTAAGCAGCGCTATTGAATTTGTAAATAGTTAAAATAACTGGTGGTACAAATAATTAGTATACTGCCCCTGATCTGACAAATTCAGGATCGATGTCTTCACTATGCATACATAGTGTGGTTTTAACAAAAGAATTAATTTTTCATGTATTGATAGTATATACATTTTCATCATTAAGTGTATGACAACTAATTTGAATTTGAATTTGAGAACATTTAGAGAAAAAATAGTGAAAATTTAAAAGGGGGTGATAGCAATTCTATTTAATGAACAGGGTATAATTTTGTTAAAGGTAGTATTTTTTGGGATGGGAGTCGCACTAGAGATGTTATGTTGCTCTAGTGGCTCTGGACTCTTAATGTTATAGTTATGCAGTTGTTGTTAGATTGTCATAGACTGGATAAAATAGTGATTGGATTAGTATTGTATGAATCATAAGTAACCAAATTGAACCATTATCTAAATATTATAAGGATTCACTTTGGTTTGTGGCAAACAAATTGAAGAGCCTCAAACTTTTGCGGACCAAAATTATCTGTTTATCTCCCTATCAAATAATTCTGGCTGCTATGTGAGTTCATAATAGACCCCTGTCAGGCTTGGATGAATTGCAAAGAAAAACAGTGTAGTTTGGTAATGAGCATTAAGTCGGTTAGGATTAACTACCAAATCTGGTTGTTATAAAGGTAGGGACCACCATTAATTGTAATAACGACATTTTGAAGAAATAACAATTCCCATTCTTTCTCTCTCTTCTCAGTTTCTCTCTTCCCTCTTCTGCCTTCTCTTCTCTTCTCTATTTCCCTCTCTAATTTCACAATTCCAATACTAGATTAGCCAAATTATCTGGTGACCCTGTCAATTGGTATCAGAGCTATCGATCCTTGGAGCTTGCGTTGCAATTCAATGGCGGAAGGCACTCGATTTCGAACATTGGAGGAACAAGTGAAAAAACAGGAGTTCAAGCTTCAGGAGCTTCTAGAATCGCTGCATTCAGCTCAATCGGAGAAACAACAAATTAGGAACGAATTGAAAATGGAGCTCGGAGAAAGCAACAAGAGGATAGAAGATTTGGTCACGGGAATGGAACAGAATCTTAATAAAATTCTGGAACAAAGGTTTAACAATCTATTGATGAAAATGACACTGGGAAGAGATAAAGTGCCAGACAAGTGGTTCCAAGGGGTAAAAATTGAAAAACCTAAATTGGACTGGGAAGAATTTGGTGAATTACTGTGTAGGCGATTTATATAAAAAAATTTGTAGAGATGCGATAGACGAGTTCAATAAGCTGCAGCAAGAAGGGAGTGTGAGAGAATATCAGGAAAAGTTCGAAGAACTGAAACCCCTTATGATGACTAAGAATCGAAATCTGGAAGAAAACTATTTTGTTTCCAGTTTCATAAGTGGATTAAAAGAGGAAATCAAGCCTATGGTCAGAATGCTTAAACCTGCTACCTTGGCAGAAGCATTTGAGATTTCACAGTGGCAGGAACAGTCAATCAGGATCCAACATAGGAATACTAAGGACAGTACCAAAACTTTGGGAGAGCATAAGTTTGGAATGACAAGGAGTAATACACCAACTGCTACAGGGAGTCACTCATACAAGGTGCTTGCCAGTAGCAATTTCAAGCATTCTAAGTTCGGGAACTCTCAAGAGGAATTCAAGGACTCAAGGAAACTTTCAACACAGGAAATGCAGTATAGGAGAGCTAATGGTCTATGTTTTAAGTGTGGGGAAAAGTATGGAATAGGCCACCAGTGCAAGGTAGGCTATGCAAACTACATGCTCCTAGAGGAGGAGGAGGAATCTGCCTTTGAAGATGCAATTGGTGAACAAGATGAACAGACAAGGAACCCTGGGCAGACAATGGAGATGCCCTTACATGCATTATCTGAAGCACTAAAAAGGAAAACTATTACATTAGTAGGGATCTTGGATGGGGGGAAGTGTTAATTTTGGTGGATACTGGGAGTTCAAACAGCTGCACCAGCAGTGAATTGGTCATTGGCATGGACATTAAGTATCAATGGGTGGATCAACCATTTTCTGTTATCATGGGCAAAATGGGACTTGTGTAAATAGCAATGCTATTTGTCCTAATGTGAACTGGAGTATTAACCAACACAATTTCAGATTCAACCTTAAAGTAATGGAACTTGGGGGCTGGGACATAATATTGGGAGTGGATTGGATGACACACTTTAGCCCCATTACATTTGATTTCCATCAGCTCAGAATATCCTTACGCCATGAGAGAGATGAGATTCAACTGCATGGAAGAGCAGAAGATTGTGATCTGGATCTAATCAAGGGAAAGGATTTGAGGAGATTCATAGAGTACAAGAAATAGATGTGCATGGCAATGAGCTCAGCACATGAGAAAGGAGAAGAAGCAGAAACTATTTCCTCAGAAATAGCTGAGCTACTACAGCAGTATAAAGATGTGTTTCAGATCCCAGATGCCTTACCTCCCAGTAGGAGTGTGGACCATGAAATACCCCTCAAACCAGGAACTCAGCCATTCAAATTGAAGCCTTATAGATACACCCATTGTCATAAGGAGGAAATTGAGAAGCAGGTTACTGGAATGTTGCAGAAAGGGATAGTTAAGCACAACAATAGTCCTTTTGCTTCCCCTGTGTTGCTAGTCAAGAAAAAAGAAGGTACTTGGAGATTTTGTGTGAATTACAAAAAGCTAAACGAATTAACTGTCAAGGACAAGTTTCCAATCCCCAATGTGGATGAGCTACTGGATGACCTAACAGGTGCTGTTATCCAGCTTGATATCCAATTCGATTTTCACTATACAACCTCGGATACTACTGAACACTCTTACTCTTGCAAAACCTTCTCATAAGTATCCGATTTGATATCTGATTCAAAATTCACTATCCAACCCCCAAATGCTATCACCCAATTTGGAGATAACTTTTGTGAACGGAGCAAGATTATCCTTACTCCATCCCAACCAAAAATGATAAATTGTACCAAGTAAAATGGGACGAATTCACAAGTCCTGTCAAATTTACTGAAAAGTATTAACTATTGTCAAAATAGTCACTCAAATTTTTGTGGGAGCTCAAAATTAATTATAAATGAACTAAATAATATACAAACTATTAAGTAAAATAGACACTTGTCACGAAGCACATGGCCATATAATTAATTCCACGTCCAGTTGAGCTCATGAAACATGGTTTCGATTAATGATGAGGATTCCATTTCCAAACCATAGACATAATTTGATTGGCCACCAACCATATACCATTTGTTTAATGGAAAGTCACTCTGAACCCATCCTTGGCAGGAAATTTTGAGATTTCATGACTAAGTTTGCGAGTCCTTTCCCATGCATAACATACACAGTCTCGGCCCTCATGCGTTTTGGTTTAGTAACTTGAGGAAAATAGAAATGCTAAAGTATTTCCATATTATCTGGCAATAGGAGATTCAGTTGACTTGGAAGATCCGAGCAGATGGTCATGTAATTGCACGTCCAGTTGAGTTCATGAAACATTTTGATTAATAATACGACTGGCCACCAACTGTATACCATTTGTTTAATGGAAAATCACTCTGAACTCATCCTATAAATTCAGAAGCTAAAGTGCGAAAGAAAACATTCAAGGGTTTAGTTTGTTTGAAATCAAGCACAAAGAGCGAGCAAACATGGACGTGAAGGCTTCAAGCAGGTTCCTTTTTATGGTGCTTCTGGTCGCCCTTGCAATTGGTAATTAAGCATCTCTCACCCTTCTGATTCTTCACTTCAATTTAATTGAACCACCCACTAGACAAATAACATATAGTATGATATTCTGTTGTTGAGTTACTGATAAATTTCATACAATGCTCAACTTTATGGTTTCCTGTGATGGAAGCTACACAGGCCACTGAAACGCTGAATCCAAGAGTTGCAAGAAAACTTGGCGTCCCCTTGGTCGGGGAACTCGCTGGCCACGGGTACATCACTGGCCCCATGGTCGGGGAACTCGCTGGCTATGGGGACCTATCTGGCTAGGCCCACCTCCCTGAGGTCGGGGAACTCGCTGGCTAGGACCCCGTGGCCAGGCACCCGTGAGCGTCCTCAACAATCTCCCAGTATTGGACGGCTAACACGGATTACAACAGCGGCCACTCGGGTACCTGTGGAAAGGCCACGCAAGAAGTTGTGGCAAGTTGATGTGCAAGTCTCTGTTCTTTTTTCTCTTTTCTTTTTCTTTGTGTGCAAGAATAAAAAATTTTCTTTTACAGTTGAAGTTTCATGTATTTGTAACTATTTATCATTCATATTTCATGTTTATAATTTGGTTGACAATAAATTGTGCAGTGTAAAACTATGTTGCTGATTTTGTAAACTGTCGGTTGATGTCTGTAAACACTAGTAGTGAAGCATCTCCTGGTGATTGCAAACGCTAATAATGGCGCAAAACAAACTTGTACTATGCTCTTGATCTGATTAGTTCAGTTTTTTTTTTCAAAGTGGAAGGTTTTGAATTCAATATCTCTAATTTACAATTCTCCCTACTTTACTAACTAATCCAACCCTTCCCAATCCGATTAATTCAGTATTTTTAGCTTTCACCATGCACATATATGCTGGCTGTTATGAGATCTCTTATTAAGGAAAAAAAAATTAGTAAAATGGGTACTGTAGTAAGCTGTAGTGGTTCTATCTAATTGAAAGGGTGTTAAAGCAAAAAAGCTTCCGGTTGAAGGTAAAATCTAAACATTACAAGGGGTCAAAAATAAGTTGCAACATGCTCCTTCAATATAATAACACCATCAGAAATCTTCCACAATGGCTCCTTTTTGCCTTGCTGAACTTTGTTATTTAGTCAAACTTGATGGAGTGATTGGTATTTTCACTAAGGGTTCCAAAATCCCACACAACCTACCATATATATATATATGCACACACTAATAATAAATACCCTTCCTTACATTTATATGCTTTTCTAAATTAGTAAAGCATGTGATTATAATATCATCAAATATAATTTTTCTTATACATTAAAATTTATTTGTGAAAATTATTTTAACAAATTTCATATTTGTATATTTTCTATTTTCTATTTAATTTTATCTTCTTTAATTAATTATCCTAGAAACCATTATTTTAAAAGGAAAAAAAGTTCACAAAATGTTATATCTACAAATGAGGATTTTTAACAAATGAGGATACATTCAGTCTCTTTCAATTTAAAAAAACGGCTTTAAGGGCAATTAATTAAAGAAGATGAAAAATTAACATTTAAATAAATATTTGATCAAATATGAAATGATTTGACAAAAGTATCAATATTTTTGAATGGTATGTATAGTATTGATACTTCTAATTACTTTGCTGTTTTTTCCATGCCAAACAAATTATGATAATACCATGAAAATGGCATGATTTGTAATTATATATATGAACAATATTTAATTTTTTTAGAGTTGGATGACCTAAATTTGCACGTTAATCAAAAGTCAATTGTTTGACAATCACTGGGGTTGGCTCAGTAGCCAGGTTAGAGTTTTTAGAGTTCTTTTTAGTTCAAAATTCGAATCCTGTGTGTGACAATTGAGAATGGAAATAGTGTTGGGAGAGGTAGAAGGGCAAAATTTAAAATAAAATAAACTAAAAAATGATTGTTTGCATAAATATTGGTTGCATGCTTTACCATTATTAGTTTTCATATTACGTAAGTTGAATTTGTAATTCTTCAATATCAAATTATATGCACTGTTTCTTAAAAGTGAAGATATGTATATTCTTTGAAATTGAACTCTTTGTATTATTTTTTATGTTATTTATGTTAACAATAGAGTATAAATGATTCACCACATACAAATTTTTTTCATCTAATCGTTCTATTTTTGAAAATTGAAATTTCATTGGTGGAGATAATTGAGTTTTTCTTTTTTCTTTCCTTTGTTTCCTTTTTTTTATTTTTTTGGGAGAATCTAACTTAAAGCACAAATGATAAAGATTCTATTGTCCTAAGAGCACCTTATTTTGGTATCAATAGTAATATATTTGAAGATTTAAAAATTTAATTACGCTATGACAAATTAGTAGTTTTTAATTGAAATAAAAAAATTGAAAATAGAATGCAAAAAGACACATTGGTTTGGACTATTATATTTTTCTATTGTCTTCGTAATTCAAATTTAATTAAAGTTACAATTTTTTACTAACTGCTACAATTATTGCTATTATTAAAATACAATAAATCTAATTATTAGGGAGAATGGTGTTTTGGACAAATAAAAAACTAAGATCAAATCATGCTTATTCTGTAATGCTTAACATTTTGTCTTGTCATCAACTTTTTTTTTCTAATTCAATAGATATGATACTTCAATCATTAATTAATAAAAGAGCTAATGTGATACTTCAATCATTAATTAATAAAAGCATAATTGGAATAACAAAAAAAATCACAAGAATACTTACACGTATACTCCAAAGTACCATGACTCATGGTACTTTTTGTATAGTAATGATAATGATTGACTTTACATTACTAAAAATCTATACATCTTAATGAGGGTGTTCATTGGGCATTCATTAGACAAATGCTTTCACTATATCTCAAGCGATAGGTAAATGTAACTACCTTGGTTTCTATTGTACTCACCCTAAATTCTGATTTATTATGTTAAACGGATTACAAAACATTTGAGGTGTTTCTTAATAAACTTCATATTTGACAATATTTGGTTTACAAAAACATTTTCTTAAAATAAAAAATATATATATGCGAGATGTTATTTTTACATCTATTTGAACAATATAGAACATAAGGACATGGAAATGCCAAAAGACAAATTTGACGTGCAGCCACCTTGAAATTTACGAGCTAGAAGCTATTACTACTTTTCAATCTCACCAAAATCATCCGGGACTCATCAAGCCATTACTACTTTCCCTTCCTTTGTGCAGAAACTATCTCCAATCTTCAAAAACCGGCCCCAAAACTGCCTTTCTTCCCCTTCCTCGACCAATCAACTTCTCTAACACAGCAGTATACTAGGAAATAGGGCATTTGCAATTTAGTTTTAAGGAAACCAAAAGTTTTACAAATACTCATAGGTAGTTTGGATATATATATATATATATTTTATAGATTTGAGACATAGTCAAGGTAAGACTTCATTCGCTATGGCTGAATGATATATTGGTTGGAAAATTATCTTATTCTGTTTATTGCTATGAAAGTGAATTTCATTACGGATAGATTTTAGATTCTTTTCTGCAACGGTTGAATTGTCTTCTTATAATTCACAATTATATCATTCGAATTCTGTGTTGGTTTGACAATGACTGCAGTTGAATAAGAGGTATCAGAGTTCTTATGAATTTATGTCTCTTTAAGGCTTGGCATTTGGGGTGGGGGGGCGGGCGGTGGTGGCAGCTGGAGAGGAAGGAAGGATTCCATCTGACGGAATGTATCAGCCACACACGTTCCCTCTCAAAAATCCTTTATTGAAATAAAAAAAAGAAATTTGTTAAATTATACACAAAAATTAAATGTACAATTTTTTGCTTTTGCGGAGGGTTGGTTGGGATAGAAAGTGAAAAATGAGTTTTGGATCGATGAGTTGGGTACTTCGACTTGTTTTCAACCTTGCTGTTTAACATTTGTTTCCCTTCATCCTAACTAATTGATTACTCAGATGCTAGTAAGTGAGTTGTTAGTCCTTAATATTCTTATTTAAAATTAGTCACTACTTTGCTTTTTTATTTTTAAATTTGAATTAACGAACATGTGATTGCAAGTGACTAAATTCTGTTAATAATTAGGAAAAATCATTCAATTGTCCTTATCCTGTTATTGTCTTGTTGTTCCATTTTTTCCCCATTACTGTCTCATGACAAGTGACTAATTTATGCTATATTTGAATGATATTTTATATTATTTTTAGTCACTTTGGCAATATTGTAGGAAGAAAATGGATCATTTTAGCTATAATTGGTGTAAAATGATCTTAAGTGATTAAATGAGGTTTTTGTCACTTTTTACTCACACTTTGTCCATAATTTGTATAGGAGTTAGAAATATACTTCATTTGGATAAAATGGAAGTTGACAGCTTTGACACATCTTCGTATTTCAGCTATAACTTGAGCTACAATGATCGGATTGAGATAATTCTTGAATCATTTTGAAGATAAGAGATAGATCTACAATTCTTGTGAAGACATCAAGATCCAGTTTGAAGGTTTTCTAGGTCAAAAAGCCGAAGCTGAGACAAGGCAGTGAGCAGTCAAGGGTATTTCTATCATTTCTCCGCCTACACAAATCCAAATGAGGTGATTCTTGATGCATTGGAAAGCTAACTCAAAGGGTTACAATTTGTGTGTTTTGGTCAAGAGTTAATTCAACTTCTATTATCAAGAAAAGTTTAGTTGAAATTAATACAAAATTGGAATGCCTTGAAGATTGGATAGAAATTACTAAGAATGGCAGGGGAGCAATCCGGCCGCATTATGGCCGGATTCTGGTCAGAAATGGCTGCTCTCCACTTGCACAACTTGTTTTCTCCTCCAATAATTCACAGCTATTAATGGACGTGTGACAACAACTTTGCAGCTGTAAAAGTGATGTTTGAAGCCTCATTTCTTGACTAAATCATCTATAAATAGCCATGGACTTGCAAGATTAAAGAAAGGTAGGAGAGTGCGAGAAACACCAGAAAAATGTAGTTTCTTGGTTCTTTAGTGTAGAGTAGTGTAGGATGGTTTAGTTTTAGATAGTTTATCCTTTCTTGTATGTTAGCTACATGAAGATGAAGATGGTGATGAAGAAGGCAAGGAAAGAACTCAAGTGACAAGGGTTACTTTACCTTTTCAACTCTTCATCTTTTGTATTGAATTCTAAGTTTAGTTAATATACAAGTTTTGGATTTATATGTTTATTATGTGTCTTTAAAAGTTTATACCTTGGGTTTAGTTGAACTTTCTATGATTGTTAGTGTTTATTATTTGGCTATTTGATGCTATTATTTTGAACAAGTTATTTAGCACTTTAGCTCTTTAAATCATGATTAATTTGGTACCATTAATTGTGATTATCTAAAGATGTTGCTTCTTCAATGAAAATTGAGATTTAACACTAGTTCAAGAAGTGCTAAACCTAGGGAGTACACTCACGAGAGTAGAGGTGCACCTATGTGGTTTTAGTGATTCATTTCATGTAATTTCATAGAAGAAATGAACTTGTAGCTGATTCATAACCACGAAAGTAGGTATGGATTAGTTATAAGTATAGTTGATTTACTACGAGAGTAGGTTTCACATGTATAAGGAAATTACGCCATAACTAACCAAGATAGTAGTAATCAATGATTCAAAAATAGCATTTGTATGAGTAGTTAGGAATACCATAATTTAAAGAGTTTTCATTTGTTATTATCTTGCATAAGTTTAGCATAAGTTTAGCATTGTTTTATTTCTTTTAATTCATTGATCGTCTAAATAATAGAGAAGTTTTAGTAGTGCCGGTAGTTGTCCAATCTTTCTCGTAGGATCGACTCGATATTTGCTATAAACTACTAATTTGACCTGTATACTTGCAGTCAAAACGGGTGTAAATTGGATTTAAACTTGCACATATATATAAAAACCCCCGTCATCTCATGATCTCCTTTATCCTATTAAAGTGTAATCTTTAAATACGTACAAGAACACAAAGAAATACTAAAATTTTGAAAAAATAAAACAAAAATATAATATTTGAATTGTTTGTGAACACATTATGCATAACCATTATGCATTATTCCCATTTGATAGTAATTAATATTGTTAAAGTGGTTTTGTCCCACAGTGGCTTTTGTATAAGGAAACCTTTCCTTTAGTTGTCTATAAATATAGTGGACTTGTGATGGGATTAAGTGCACCAAACCAAAAGAGATTTAGTGGGCTATTTAGGCTTTTGGGTCATTAAGTCTTTTTTGTTTAGTCAAATATTTTGGGCTCTCGTGTTTTAAATATTAGGTGTTTTGGGTTTAGAAATACTTTCTTAAGGCATTTTTGTAATCTCTTCTTCATAGTAAAATATTGTTCCTCCTCCGCTCATGAACGTAGGTCAATTTGACCGAATCACGTAAATTCCTATGTTCCTATTTTATTTATTTTTGCTTTGCTATTTGTCTTTTGAGGTTGTCAAAAAAATCTTTTCATCAATTTCTTGGGACCAAATCTAACAAACTGGTATCAGAGCTTCTTCGGAGGCTTTGGATTTTGTGACAACAATGACAATAACAAAGATTGCTGTCAAGAAATTTGATAGAAATGTCAACTTCGGGATATGACAGCTTAATAGGGAGGCCATTTTGGTTCAAGACGGAGTTGATTTAGCAATACAGGGAATTGAGAAAAAATCAGAGGGTGTGACAGATGCAAATTTTGCTGAGATGGATAAGAAGACAAGATCCAGTATTATTTTAAATCTATCTGACGAGATTTTGTAGGAGGTAGCCACTGAGACTTCGGCAAAGGCCATGTGGAATAAGTTTAAGACCTTGTATATGAAGAAGATAGTTGAGAATCAGTTTTTGATACGAATCTCGTTGGTGAGGAGATTCGCGACCCAAGATCACTTGTTGGATTTGACTTCGAACGCAAGAACGGTAGCAGCGGAAACCCTACGACCCCTCTAATCCCCGTGACTACGAACTTGTTGATATTATCTCAACCCGTAACCAAACGAATTAGTGAACCTCAGGCAAGTGTAGAAGGCGCCACAATTCAAGTGCGATTCTTGAATTGATAAGCCGAACAAGAACACTAGAGTATAACTCTAAGTTGTTCAAGGTTTGCTCGAAAGCTATGGAGAAAACTCTCTCAATATTTTTATCATAAAAGTGTCTCCCTTTTAATGACATAATGTGGTGCCTTATATAGGCTACAAGTAAAACCCTAATCTAGTAAGGAAAAGGAACTAACTAATGACTCTCCAATCACAATCACAATTAAGGCTAACTAATGGTCAGCTTATAAAGCTGGCCCAACATAACCCAATAAAAGCTAATTCACCAACTTAAGTAATAGTGAGTCTAGACTCTATAAATCGGATCCAACTCAACATGAGGTCTTGGACCGAACTTATTCCTACCAAATAAAATAGAAATCTGAAAAATAAACTACTAAACTATTACTAAAAGATTCATTCTCTTGCAGCCCGAAACATTAAATATGAAATATGGGCCGCTTATGGGCCATGTTTCGGGCTGCAAGAGAATGAATCTTTTAGTAATAGTTTAGTAGTTTATTTTTCAGATTTCTATTTTATTTGGTAGGAATAAGTTCGGTCCAAGACCTCATGTTGAGTTGGATCCGATTTATAGAGTCTAGACTCACTATTACTTAAGTTGGTGAATTAGCTTTTATTGGGTTATGTTGGGCCAGCTTTATAAGCTGACCATTAGTTAGCCTTAATTGTGATTGTGATTGGAGAGTCATTAGTTAGTTCCTTTTCCTTACTAGATTAGGGTTTTACTTGTAGCCTATATAAGGCACCACATTATGTCATTAAAAGGGAGACACTTTTATGATAAAAATATTGAGAGAGTTTTCTCCATAGCTTTCGAGCAAACCTTGAACAACTTAGAGTTATACTCTAGTGTTCTTGTTCGGCTTATCAATTCAAGAATCGCACTTGAATTGTGGCGCCTTCTACACTTGCCTGAGGTTCACTAATTCGTTTGGTTACGGGTTGAGATAATATCAACAAGTTCGTAGTCACGGGGATTAGAGGGGTCGTAGGGTTTCCGCTGCTACCGTTCTTGCGTTCGAAGTCAAATCCAACAAGTGATCTTGAGTCGCGAATCTCCTCACCAACGAGATTCGTATCAGTTTTACTTAAAGCAAAGTCTTGTATATGCTTTGCATGACTGAAGTTACATCTATACTCTTACATTTTGATAAATTTGATTCAATTATTATGGATTTGGAGAATATATATTCAAAAATTGATGATGAGAATCAGGCCTTGTTACTTTTGTGTTCCCTTCCCCAGTCTTTTAAATATTTTTGCAATACTATGATTTATGGAAAAAAATAATTTCGTATCAAAAAATTAAATCTGCATTAAAATCTAAGGAACAGATAGACAGGGATATTACTAGAAAATTTAGTGAAAGTCAAGCGAAAAGTCTGGTTGTTAGCGGCAGAACCGAGAAAAGAGAATTTGACGGTAGTAAATCTAAATCTAGATCTAAATCCAGACATAGAAATTTGGAGTGCAATTATTATCATAAAATCGGGCACATTAAAGAAAATTATTTTAAATTGAAAAATAAATTGAAATAAAAGAGGAAACCTGGTGAGAAAAATATTGAGACTGTCGAAATTGGTGTTGCAGGTGATGAGAATGAAGGAAATATTTTTTTGTGACTAATGACAGGACAATGTGTAAAAATGAATGAATTTTAGATTCGGGGTGCTCTTATCACATATGTCCCAATAGGAATTTATTTTTTACTTATGAATCTTGTAATTATGGAATTGTTTTGATGGGCAATAATGTCATTTGTGATGTTGTTGGTAAGGGTACAATTCGAATTAAAATGCATGATGGTATTGTGAGAACGCTCACTAATGTTAGACATGTTCCTGATTTAAAAAAAAATCTCATCTCTTTGAGCACCCTAGAGGCTATTGTGGTGCAAATACATAGCTGAAAATGGCGTTATGAAGGTTTCTAAAGATGCTCTCATTGTAATGAAAGCTTGTAGGGTTGGTAATTTATATGTTTTGTAGGGATCTATTATCATAGGCTCGGTTGCAGTTTCATCATCATCATTATCTTTATCTAATTCTGACACCACCAAATTATGATATATGTGTTTGGAACATATGAGCGAGAAAGGTTTGGGCATACTAAGCAAAAGGAACTTCTTTGCGGTCAAAGTATTGGGTCATTGAAATTCTGTAAGCACTGTGTCTTTGGAAAGTAAAAAACGAGTTAGTTTCAGTTCTCCAATAATCCATAAGATGAAAGGTACTCTTGAGTATATTTTTTCAGATTTATGGGGTCCATCTAGTGTTCCGTCTAAGGGTGGTGCCAGGTATATGTTGACTTTCATTGATGATTATTTAAGAAAAGTTTGGGTTTATTTTCTTAAACATAAGAATGATGTTTACCTTACTTTCAAGTAATGAAAAGTTTTGATTGAGAAACAGACAGGTAAACAAATCAAGCAGCTTAGAACAGATAATGGCATAGAATTTTATGAAAGAGAATTTGATGAATTTTGCAAGAACGAAGGAATTGGTCGATGTGACGCCCCGAAAAAAAAAAAAGAGTTTGAGAACTCGGAAATTTTCTAATTTTCTAGGGTTTATTTTTTAAACGCCCGCCTTTTCTACATTTTCTTGATTAGAAAAATTCCCCAGATAAAGTTATGAGCAAAGATAGTTTTAAAATGATTTTTCTAGTATCGGTTAGTTTTTGAGTAATTAAAAACGTATTTTGGACGTGGGACCCACTAGTGCGAAAAGTTCGGAAAAATTCGACCAATTAGGTTAAATTCCGGATACTGGTGGAAATTTATCGGGTGTTAAGAGATAAGTAGAGAATGTGAAGTGATTGATGTGAGAGGGGGAAAGAAGGATAGGATTGCATTTAAAGTGGTGACATGTGTCACTATGAGGTTGGTGGTGACTTATGACTTACTATTCTTTTTTTTTTGACCTTTTGACCAATTGGTTAAATATCTTAAAATGACCACAAAATTCACCATTTCTTACTCCTTGGTGGCCGGATCTCTCTTGAGCAAAGAAGGAAGAAACTCTTCACCATTTTAGCTTCCATTTAGCTCAATCTTCCAAAAAACAATTGCCTAAACTAGTTTCTACTCCATAAAATCCCTCCATTAGGTGCTAGTAAGTTGTTTGGTGAAGTTTTTAAGGAAGCTAAGGTGTTCTACTACTTCCTCTCTCTTGTTTACTTGGTGAGTGGTGATTGAACTTCCTCCTACACTTAATGAAGCTTAAGTTGTGCTTAGGGGTAGCTAAAGTGCTGAAATTTGTGGTTTATTTCTTGGTTTGAGATGAATTGGTGAAGTTTTAAATTTATTGATGATTTTGCTGGTTTAATTTGATCATGATGTTGTGGTTATCTATGATGGTTGGTAATGATGTTTAATGACTCTAGGAGGTGGAAAAAGTGATTAATTGCAACCAATTTCTGTTTTGGACCAAAAATTGAAAAGTGAGGGTTTTGTGATGAACATTCTGTCCGAATTTTTAGGTCATAGATAGAGGCCGAATTGGCCTTGTCTCAAAACATGAAAGTTGTAGGTATTGATGTTTTAAGGATACCTGTAAAATTTCAGGTCAATTGGAGTAGTGTAGAATGAGATAAACCGAAATTACTATTGCTGTTCTGGGTTCATCAGGATGTTAGAACTGTGTCTGAAATGGGTTGTTTTGACTGGAATTATTTTGGATTTGGGTGTTGAGGTCTTCTGATAAAATGTATCTTGATGTCCTAGCTACCATATGCCTTTGGAATTTCTGCATTTGGACCTGTTTAGACTGAGTTGTACTGATTACAGCATAGTGTAATTTGTAAACCTGCAATTACGGTTCTGGTTTGTTATTTGGCATATTTGACTTAGTTGTGCTGGGATTTGGACTGAGTGACCTTCTACATTGTTGTAGCCCTGGTTCTTAGCTTCGAAACGGTGGGTCTTGGACCTCCATCCGATACTCGTAGTACCTTTGGTGCCATTACCGCAAAAGGACGTCAAAACTATTTTTCTGGTTTTGAGCTTAACTTTCATTTCCGGACTTTTCCCTAGTTTGACTTGTACTAGTACTACTTGGAACTTGTTGCATGACTATTAGATGAACTTGTTGTTGTGTGTGTACCTTTGGGACTGGCTGAGGAAATAATGAAGCCTTGATGGCTGGAAAAGTAAAGAAATTTAGGGGAAGTGCTGTCCGAACTTTGAAGGGACTTGTTTGCATTGAGTTTGTGATCTAAGATTTGGATTTGAGCAAGGCAATGTTATATGATGGATGATTTCTGAGCCATTGAGGTGAGTGACCCCAAACTATTGTTAAAGCTTCTTATGAAATGTTTCTTGCATTATTTACTTTTGAACTGTTTCCAAATTTACTTTTGAACCGCTTTCCCGCATTATTTACTTTTGAACTATTTTCAAGGTTAATTTTGAAACTGTTTTCTTACATATCATGAGTGCTTGCATATTAGTGTCTTGTTATTATTGATTTTGCTTTCAATGATTGTTAAAACGAGTTTTCTAGGCGAGTGTGTGCTTTATCGCACTCGACCTTAATAAATATGAAATTTTCAATGATTAGTGATTAAATGCTACTTGCGCATGAATGTAAGCCTCTTGGGCTGAACTGGCCATTGCCCCTTGTTACCGGTCGTCTCGAGCCAGAAGCGGACTCGGTCGGGCGACTAGGAACTTGGGTGAACGTTTCGGTATACTCGAGTATTACCTTGTAGGTTGGTAGAGCCTGGCCAAAAGCCAGGGACGGGGTGAATGAATGCACGAATGAAACCAAATGCAATGAAATGACAGAAGAACGAACGTATCCTTTTCATGAATGTTACTATCGCTTTCCATTGTAAATGTTTCGTGAATTATTGATACTCCATATTGAAATGACATCATTGAAATGAACTATTGTTAAACATATTTGATTACTGATTTTACTGGTTACTCGCTGAGCTTCTAGCTCACCCCAAAATGTTTTATTCCCCTCCACAGGGCTCAAGGCGAAGGAAGGGCTTGTAGTGTTTATTCATGGATTATCTCATGTGTGGCTTGAATTTGGATTTCCTTTTTGCGTAATGGTTCATATTGGGATTGTATTGAACGTTTAGAATTGATTGGTTGTGTAATAGTCTAGTTTTGGACTTCCTCCTGTATACGAATTGTGATCAAGGATCAGAGTGGCAGTGGAAGCGTGGACGCTTCGCTTTTGATATGTAAATGTTGGAATATTTGATTTATATTTGAGATTTTATCTTGTATTTAATTGAGGACTGTAGTGAACGACTGAGTCCCGGCGAGAGCCGGGCAGGCGGTCCGCCGAACCCTCTGGTTCGCCTTAGGGGGAGGTGGGGCCGTGACAGTCGATATCGTACTGTCAGGATGACACCTCAACAAAATGGTATTGCCAAACATATAAACAGAACACTTTTGGAAAAAGTGAGGTGCATGATCTCTAATGCAAGGTCGGTAAAGAATTTTTGGGTAGAGGTGATTTTTATGGCCTGTTATATTGTCAACCGTGCTTCTTCTGCTGCTCTTAATTTTAAAACTCCTGAGAAAGTTTGGTGAAGTATTCCTGTTGATTATTCTGATTTAAAAATTTTTAGTTGTCCAACATACATGCATGTAAATGATGAAAAATTAGAGTCGCAAGCTAAAAAGTGTATTTTCCTTGGATATGCTTTTGGGGTGAAAGGGTACAAATTATGATATTTTGATCCTAAATTCTAAAAATGTATAATTAGTAGAGATTTACTTTTGATGAATTTTCTATGTTATCTTTCAAAAAGGAGTCTTCTAGTTCTTGTCAAGCAGATGATAATATGCAGTAGCAGGTGGAGCTTGAGATTGGAAGTTCTGGTCCTTCTATTCAACAAGTGCCAGTAGATGCATTTGAATCTACTGATGAAAATAATTCAAAAGAGGAAGAATATTCTATTGCCAAAGATAGACCAAGGAGGGATATTCGACCACCACAAAAATATGTAAATTTGGTTGCATATGCTTTGTCTGTTGCAGAAGAAACTAATGTAGTTGGTGAACCTACTACCTATTCAGATACGATTTCTTGTGATGATTCTGCTAAGTGGTTGGTTGCAATGAATGAAAAAATTGAGTCTCTCCATTGAAATGAAACTTGAATTCTTGTGAAGTCGCCTCCAAATAAGAAAATTGTTGGATGCAAATGGATCTTCACAAAGAAAGAAGATATTCCAGGGGTCGAAGATGCAAGGCATAAAGTACAGTTGGTTGCAAAGGGCTATAATCAGGTACAATGTGTTGATTTTAATAAAGTATTTTCACCTGTTGTTAAGTATAGCACTATTTATGTTTTATTTGCTTTAGTTGCCATGTATGATTTGGAGTTGGAGTAGTTTGATGTTAAGACAACTTTCTTGCACAGTGAATTTGAAGAGAAAATTTATATGAAGCAATCTCAATGATTTGAAGTTGAAGGAAGGAAGATCATGTTTGTTTGTTAAAGAAATCCTTATATGGATTGAAACAGCCTCCAAGACAGTGGTATAAGAGATTTGACACTTTTATATTGGATCATGGTTATTGAAGGTGCATGTATGATAGTTGTGTTTACTTCCGAAAGTTAAATGATGGTTCTTTCATTTATTTGCTACTTTATATTGATGACATACTCATTGCTATTAAGAATTTGTCAGAAATTCATACTTTGAAATTGCAGTTAAGTAGTGAATTTGAAATGAAATATTTGGGAACAGCAAAGAAAATTCTTGGCATGGAGATCAAAAGAAACAGAGAAGCTGGAAAGTTATTTTTGACCCAAGAAAATTATTTTGAGAAAGTTTTGATGAAGTTTGGCAAGAAAGATGCTAAACCTGTGACTACTCCTTTTGCTAGTCATATTTGGCTATCTGCTGCTCAGTCACCACAGTTAGTTGAAAAGGAAGAGTTGGGTTCCTTATTTCAATGCAGTCGGCAGCATTATGTATGCAATGGTTTGTACTCGTCCAAATAATACAAAAGCAGTCAGTGTGATTAACAGATATATGTCTTGTCTGAAAAAGCACAATAGCAGGCTGTGAAGTGGATTCTCAAATACTTGAAAGGGACTTCAAACTGTTGTTTGGAATTTGGAAGAAATAATGACATTTTGGTTGGTTTTGTAGACTTTGACTATGTCGGGGATCTTGACAGGAGAATATTACTTTCAGGTTATGTATTCTGTATTGGCAGTTGTATAATTAGTTGAAAAATTACTTTACAACCTGTTGTAATTTTATCTACTACGAAGGCAAAATATATGGTCATAACCGAGGCAATCAAAGAAGTCTAAGAGTTTGTTTGGCAAACCCAATCTACATTAAGATGTTACTACTATTTACTGTGACAGTTAAAGTGTCATTCAATTGACTAAAGACCAGATGTATCATGAGAGGACGAATCACATTGATGTAAAATTTCATTTCATTCGAGATACTATTGCTGAAAGAAAAGTTCTTATTCAGAAAGTTAGCACCAAGGAGAATCTTGCTAACGTGTTCACGAAACCTTTTCCAATTTACAAGTTCAAGCAATATAGGCTCATTGACGCTTATGTGGAGAAGGTGGAGCAGATTTGCTATTGTCGATGTTGGGGACACGTCAAGGTGGAGATTTGTTAAAGTGGTTTCATCTCACATCGCCTTTTGTATAAGTAAACATTTCCCTTAGTTGCCTATAAATATAGTAGGCCTGTGATGGAATTAAGTGCACCAAACCAAGAGAGTTTTAGTTGGCTATTTGGGCCTTTGAGTCATTAAGCCTTTTTTGTTTAGTCAAATATTTTTGGGTTCTCTTGTGTTTTAAGTACTAGGTATTTTAGGCCTAGGAATACTTTCTTAAGATATTTTTGTATTCTTTTCTTCATAGTAAAATATTGCACCTCCTTCGCCCGTGAACGTATGTCAATTTGACTGAACCAAATAAATTTCTGTGTTCCTATTTTATTTATTTTTGCTTTATTATTTTTCTTTTGGGGTTGTCAAAAATCCTTTCGTCAATTTCTTAGGACCAAATCTAACAAATACCTTGTGAAAAATCGCTTTTATATATGTGAAAAGGAATACATGGAGTATCAATTACAAAATCAAAAGTGAGGGCAGGTTCTCTTCCATGGCTTTGATCAGTGAAGTTCTGATGCAATAGTCTTTGTTGGTATCTGCATCTCCTCCATTCTCGACTGGTGCAGACCCAGCGACAAAAAGTTTCCCGTTTTGATCCTTAGTTGCAAGGCCTAAGCCAAAAATTCTTTTGATTTGATTTCAAGCAGCACCATTTGAATGAGATCGGAGTGTTCCACTTGGAGATCTCTCAAATCAACCATCCTGTTTGCTGAGTAGGATTCTGCTTCATTGTCTTTGATATCCACTGTCCCAGCTTCTTTGAATTCTATACAATCTTCCACAACTTTCTTGGGGACTGGCACGCCCTCTTGCTTTTCTAGACTTCCGGATTTGCCAAACAAAATTAGCAATGATTTCAATCTGATCACTACCTTCTAGCATGGATCTTACTTGTTGCAATGCCTCCCACGAATTGTAAAATTGGTCTGCTAAAAATCTGTTCACATTTGAATTTCAATGTAATACTGATAAATTTACTATCTGGTGTAATCAATAACTATTCAATATTTGTCTCATTTAGTGCTCGATATGATATCCATTTCGACAGATATTTTTAAGATTCAATAAATTTTTTCAAGAACTAGTGGATAGTGGAGAATTATATGTAAAAAACTTTGTTCCGTCGGGAAGAAATATAGCTGAGAGTTTTGAAATACCAAAAAGTCCTACATTACACACGAGCCAATGCTTAAGAAATTTTTGTTCCATCTCTTAGATGGAAAATTAAAATCTCATTTATCTTGTCACTGTCTTGTAACTGAGTTGTCCCGTTACCATCGTTATTTCCGTTGTTCGATTAAAGAAGTGTAATCTTCAAAGACATACAAGCAAATAAGGAAATGCTGAAAATTTGAAAAGAAAAAAAATAAAGAAAAAAGAAGCTGGGAAAGAAGAAAATTACCTTTTTATCCAGTAGTTACGTAGTTAATGCATCAAATTCTATTTCTAAAGCATGACAGTGGATGGCAGGGTAACTGCAAAAAGAGGTCAAGCTATGTAAATTAGCAAGTTGTAAAAGAAGGTGATCATTTTTGTGGACATAACCCTTACCGTTTTATTATTCACAGATATCATTTATGTGAATTTTTTGGTTGAATTTTTCATGCTTGATTTATCGATGAGGTGGTAACCGGTCTAATCTGCATACACCTAAAAATATTCATCTTTTGACCTTAATTATGGAGAACATCCTATAGACACAAGGAAGCATGACAGAAAGCCTCGATTTTGGGACTTTCCCATGCATAATATAAAATATACAGATCATGACTCTCATGGGGATTTATTTAGTCACTTAAGGAATTACAAATTGCTAGAACATATCCACGTTATCTAGCAATACTTGATTCACTTGACTTTCAAGCACATTGTGATGCAATTTCCTTTTAGTTGAGTACAGGAAACAAGGTTTCAACCATTGGCATTCCATTTCCAATCCGAGAACAGTATGCAATTGGCCACCTACCATACACCTTTAGTTTAATGGAACGTCATGCACTATATATGGATTCAACCCTGTAATATTCAGAAGCTAAAGTGTGAAAGAAAACATTCAAGAGCTTAGTTTGTCTCAAGCCAAGCACAAGCACAAACAACCAATGATGAAGACTTCAAGCAAATCTGTTTTTGTCGTGCTTCTCTTTGCCCTTGCTATTGGTAAGCCTTTCTCTCTTATCATTCTTCAATTTAATCAAGCTCTCCTGAGAGATCTAGTACGCATGCATATATCTATATATATATTGCTTATTAATTACTGATCGATATATATATGTTATGTGTAGCTATATAGTTACCGAAGTTGGAAGTGATACGGGCCTTCGAAATGCTAAAGACGAGTTCCAAGAAAACTGGAAGAAGCTAAAATGCTAGATTTCTCAGCTATTCTTAAAAAGTTCAAAGAATCAGCAGACAAGAAAGAGGGAGCATCCACAAGACCCATGGATAGTAAAGGGTGATAAATTCATATCGAGGCAGTGCGAGTTGTGACAAGTTGATGCACAATTATGTGTTTTTAGCATACAAAAATAAAGTCGTTGTTTACATTCGAAGTTTCATGTGGACATGATTATGTTAGTGTTTGGTGGTTTACTGTTGTTTTGTTGCTGTGTAGTTCTGTTGACAATGGAATACCTGTTACTGTAAATAGAACTTTTGATTTTACAAACAATTGATGTTTTTTTTGTACTATTGATGTTTTTAAAGTTAATTCGTGGTGCGACCATAGATCCAATGTGTCACGCCCCTAGCCCGTATACGCCAGTCACGTGACATTCGTTGTATCCTCAAGTCTCGTTCAAGAATACAAGACAACATTAAACTAGACTAAAAAAGTACTAAATAGTATAACTAAATAAAATGCGATACAATTCTCAAATGAAAGGTAACCAATGAAAATCCCATAAGTTTGTACATTTATTCTCTGATGGAAACAACAGGAAGAGAAATTAAATAAAACTAACAGTTAAAAGTAGCTAGACTGCTAATTCTTATCCACTTAGAGCTAATAAAAATCATACTCAGGATCTTCTATATAAATCAACTCATACTCTTCAAAATCTGTAAAAGTAATAAAAATTGGGTCGAGCGACAAATCGCTCAATAGGTAGTATCTACTCCTCTGTTGGACCATGCAACCATAGCTTTACATATATATACATATATATATCAAATTATTTGCACATCATTCACATCCATATTTATTGAAAATGAGGTTTCTGATGGTCTTACTCACCTCCCATGAACTTTGCAAAATATCAGATACCTCCCCTATCAAGTTATTGGGCCCTATTTGTGATACCATTGATGATGAATTGACAGATATACCCTCATAACTTATGATACATTTTGAAACTATTTTTGACAGAATTAGTTTTTTGACAGAATTAGTTAAATGAGTAATGCGAATGATTAACCAACTTAACTACAATTTGGATGCAAAACTAATAGAAAATGATTAACCAACTTAACTACCATTTGCTCTTTACCGTTGGTTTAGCTGTGCACAAAGAGCTATTGGCGCGAATGATTAACCAACTTAACTACAATTTGGATGCAAAACTAATAGCGAATGATTAACCAACTTAGCTACTATTTGCTCTTTACCGTTGGTTTAGCCGTGCACAAAGAGCTATTGGCTTCTACCTTCCAAAATGCAATAGCCACCTTACCTTTTCCATCAATTCCAGATACACCCCCTGAAATTTCATTGTTGTTAGATGGTTTATACTGTTCAACAAAAATTAAGTCACTAATGATAATCTTGAGGGCAAATTGTTTGTGCATTTGAATTGGGTGAGATTTGATACACTCTACTTAGTTTTAGGGGAGGTATCTGATATTTTACAAATTTCAGAGGAGGTGAGTGAGACTGTCAAAAACCTCAGGGGAGGTTTCTGAAATTATCCCTTTATAAAACAATCAGTAATAATGAGTGACATAGCAATTGAGAAACATCTTATTCATAACTGTACATAAAAGTCATAAAGTCATAAGTCATTTCATATTAATTCATAACAAGTACATGCAATGACTGGCTACTGAATACTCAACTTAGAGATTTAACTCCTTCTAGGTAGGTGACCAATAGGTTTCATGACTACCAATAGGTCTCATTATATATATGGGTTAATCGGCCAGACTCTATACCGAACTACCATGAGTTTGTCAATCGTTCGAATTCTATACTAGGGTACTATAACCATTAGACGGGACTATAGCCCTTACCATCTATTGCATGACTGTTTTGAGTTTTACTTCATATAAATTCATTTCACACGTCACATGCATAGTTCTTTGATTTCACAAAAGACTCATTTGGCATATAATAACATATTAAAATGCTTCAAATAAGACACATGGTCGATCTTTGTATACCAAAAATAGAACTTGCATAAATACTTAAGTAAATCATTTAATCAAGTTAACACATCAAAACATGATTAACAATCAAAATTTTACTTTGAACATTTGAAATCTTAGAAGAGTAAGTATCACTTACCTTTATCTGACTACTCGAGTGGAACTACCTTAGATCTTTTAAACTTGTATCATACCTATCCAATGTATCGATTTCCTAATTAGTTGATATTCCTTATAGATATATAAATATACAAACTCTGAGCAAGTTTAAAATTCAGCTCTAGACCATTATATGAACCCTAGCAGGGTTTTCCTAAATTGGAAGGTTTCTATTTTTGGAAAGTTTTTATTTTTGGAAAGTTTCCTCATTTTGGTAAAGGTTTCTAATTTAAAAAAATAATTATTCAAAATCATATTTATTCTCTTGACTATATCTTACTATACATATATATATATTTATTATTATTATTTCTTTATTTTATTCAATATTATTATTGTCCTTATTGATACTATTTCATTTTACTTTCATTCATATATATATAAATTGGTTAATTAGCTATTATTATCTTTTGTTCTATTTCTATTTGTGCACCTATGTATGTATTATTATTATTCATGTATATACATATGTATAGTTATTTATCATTACAAATATTATCTTAACTTAATCTACTTTTATTTATATTTTTTATCTTATTTTCATTTATATCCTTAATTTGTTTCATCCATATTTATATTATTATCACTATTATTATTATTACTATTATTTTAAGCATTTCATTTAACAATCTAGGACTTATCTTACATTGTGTAAATTAATCTAATAAGGCTAGATTAAGATGTTTTAGATTTCTATTTAAGTATCTTAGACTTAATTAATCAAGCATAAGCTTGAATGACTAAATCTTTAAAACCCAAAAATTAGTTTTAGGTTGGGTTTTGAAATTTAATACCCATGATAGTCTATAAAAGATGAGCTAGTTATACCTAAAATTTATCTATTAAACATTTACTAAGCCTATACTATATTTTGACCCAAGTATACTTGCCTTTTTTTTTCTCCCGGACTTGAATAATAATGGTCCAAATTCCTCAGGTCCAAGCATTTCCTTATTTCTTTCTGTCCTAGCCTCCTTTACCCTTGGCCCAAATTCCAATTAACAAGTTTAGACATACCTAACTATATCCTGATCCAAATTTACTCCTTCCAAATTTGACCTACAAGGCCGACCCACTTCATTAACCCATTAATTTGCAGGTCATCTTCTTCCTCATTTTTTTTAACAGAATCTTTTTTTGCCTAAACTTTAACTCTAATTTTCCTTACAACTTCGCATTGGCACAACAACAGCTGCGGCGACCAGCTGCTGCTCCTTCCCTTTTTTTTTCTTTCTTTATAGCCGACTCTTTGCCTAGCCATTCTTGTTTGCCTCCTCCTGGTGTTGCTAAAGCTTTTTGGTCAAGTTTAGTAATGCCGCACTTCTTGACTATTCTCTTTTTTGTTTCTTTCCATTTGCTCCTCTTTTTTTTTATGTAACGTTGCCGAAGTTTCAAACTTTAGCATTTCAACTTTCCAACAGATTTGGGATAGACTCTATTCCATCCCATAACCAAAATTTAACACACTATTTTCACAAATCATAACATGAATCTTCCTAAAATTTTCATGCAGGGATAAATATATCGTAATATGCATATACATAAAATCTTTAAAATAGTTCATGAATTAATAAGACTTAAGGGAAAAACTTTAACATGCGTTCAGGACTTACAGGTCGAGACGCTTAATTACCTACTTGTTCGACGGCGATGTCTTCTTCTTCTCCTCTATTCGTAATTGGTTCTTACTCTAAGGAGAAGCAGACAAACGAAAAGTAGAAATGATGTTATTTTCCCTTTGTTGTTTTGAAAAGTGTTCTAAACCCTAATAATCCTACTAACCACCCACTATTTGGAGGTTATGTGTGTTGAGGACTTTAAGTTACCCTAACGCATCTCTTCCATAACTTTCCCAATTTGCCCTTTTACCTACTCTACAAATATATATATGTTTTTTTTTATTTTTATTAGTAGAAATTTTATCACTTAATTAATAAGCCAAAGAAAACGTGTGTTTTACATTCTTCCCTCATAAAAAGTTTCGTTCTCGAAACTTACGTACTTTGATCAAAATAAATATCTGCATATCTTCCTCTAACTACCACATTGCCTCTTATGGTGTATGGTTCGTCTATCGCACCTTCACATAGGGTATGGTTATTCTCCTTAGAACTTGATCCTTCTGATCTACGATTCTCAAAGTAACTTCCTCCACTGACAAGTTCTCCCTCACCTTGATGGGTTGATTATGGCTCGGATCCACTACATACTTAGTTTGGAGACATGAAAAATATTATGTATCCTGGACAGAGCAGGTGGAAGGGCCAGTCGATATGTTAGGCGTCCAACTCTCTCTAGTATTTTATAAGATTCCACATATCTTGGATTTAACTTATCACTTCTTCCATACCTCATCACTCCCTTGATAGAGGATACCTTCAAATATGCCTTTTCTCCCGATTGAAATTCTAAAGGTCTCCTTTTTAAATCCGCCCAACTCTTGTTTCGGTCCTGAACTACCTTTATTCTTTCTCAAATAACCTTAATGTTCTCCAAGATTCTTTCCACCAAATCGAGGCCAGTGATCAGCTTCTTACTTACTTCATCCTAATTTAAGGGAGATCTACACTTTCGTCTATACAACATCTCAAATGGTGCCATACCTATACGAGAATTTCATTAGTTTCACTAACATATTCCAACTATCCGAGAAGTCTAGAGTACAAGCTCTTAGCATCTCTTCCAGTATCTGTATGGTCCTTTCTGACTGCCCATCTGTTTGGGGGTGAAAGGTGGTACTTAGTCTCAGATCAGTCCCTATAACCTCTTGATAGGTCAACCAAAATCTAGACGTGAATCTAGGCTCCCGATCCGACACTATAATCATTGGTACACCGTGAAGACACACAATTTCCTCCATATACATCTCTATTAACCTCTCCATTGTTACTTCATTCGATATTGGTAAGAAATGGGCAGACTTGATTAGCTAATCAACTATAAACCAGATGGCATCGTTGTTCCTAATTGTTCGAGACAAACCTAACACAAAATTCATTGTCACGTGTTCCCACTTCCATTGGGGAATTTCTAGGGGTTGTAATAACCCAACAGGTCTTTGGTACTTAGTCTTTACTTGTTGGCATACCAAACACTTAGCCACATATTCTACTATTTCTCGTTTCATTCTATTCCACCAGTAATTTCTCTTCAAGTTTCAGCACATTTTAGTCCCACTGGGGTGAATTGAGAATTTTGAATTGTGTGCCTCCTTTAATAATTCTTGTTTCAATCTTTCATCCCTTGACACATATAATCTACTCTCTTTCCACAAACTCCCATTGTCTTTCAATTCAAACCTATTGAAGGGTTCAACTCTAAGCTTTTCCTTGATCTTCGCAAACCTGGCATCCAAATGCTATGCTTTTTAATCTTATCTATTAAGGTAGGTGTGACCACTAGGGCAGCTAGCATCTAGGCAATAGAGTCCACCATTTCCAATTCAAAATTTTCCATCTGTTCCCCTACCATGGGTTCTCTTAATGCCCTTGACTTTCTATTAAGGGCTTCTGTTACCTTATTTGCTTTACCTGGGTGGTAATTGATTATCAAATCATAATTCTTAATCAATCCTAACCACCTTCTCTATCTCATATTCAACTCCCTTTGAGTAAATAGATACTTGAGACTTTTATGGTTAGTAAAAAATTCACATTGTACCCCATACAAGTAATGCCTCCATATTTTCAAAGCAAAAACTACTGCTGCCAATTCCAAATCATGTGTTGAGTAATTTTACTCATAGGGTTTTAATTTACGAGAAACATAAGCGATTACTCTCCCATTTTGCATCAAGACATATCCTAAACCATTTTTAGAGACAACACTATAGATCATACACCCTTCTACTCCAGAGGGTAGGGTAAGTATAAGGGCTGACACTAGTTTCTGCTTTCATTTTTAAAAACTTGTCTCACATTTATCTGTCCATTCAAATTTTACCTTCTTTTAAGTCAATTTAGTAAGAGGCATGGCAATGGTAGAGAATCCTTTCACAAATTTTTGATAATAACGAGTCAATTTTAAAAAACTCCTTATTTCGATTACATTAGTGGGCCGTGGCCAATCTATGATTGTCTCCACTTTCTTTAGATTAACTGACACCCCTTGAGCTGATATCACATGTCCTAAGAGTGCTACACTCTTCAACCAAAATTCACATTTACTAAACTTAGCATACAATTTCTCCCTTCTTAATATCTGGAGAGCATTCCTAAGGTGGGCAGCATGAGTTTCTTTATTTGGGGAGTATACTGCAATGTCATCAATAAATACCACAACAAAATGGTCTAGTTGCGATTTGAATACCCTGTTCATCAAATGCATAAAGGTTGCTGGAGCGTTGGTTAATCCGAAGGACATTAATAAAAATTCAAAGTGCCCGTATCTCGTATGAAATGCACTTTTCTGGATATTTTCGACTTTAATCTTCAATTGATGGTATTTAGATCTCAAATCTATCTTAAAAAATAGTTGAACTCTCTTCAACTGGTCAAAAAGATCATCCATCATCGGAAGGGGGTATTTGTTCTTTATTGTGATTCGATTCAATTCTCTATAATAGTTACACAATCTCAAACTACCATATTTTTTTTTCACAAAGAGTACTGGTGCACCCCAATGAGAAACACTAGATTTAATGAATTTCTTATCTAATAATTCCTATAATTGTTCCTTGAATTCTTTTAATTCTGCAAGTGTCATTCTATAGGAGGCCTTAGATATAAGAGTCACTTTTGGAACAATATTTATTTCAAATTCTATTTCTTTATCCTGAGGTAGACCAGGAAAGTCATATGAAAATATGTCAAGAAAGTCCTTCACCACTGAAATCTTTTCTAAAGGCATTCTCTCATTTTCCGTATCTACCATATAAGCCAAATATGTCTCACATCCTTTTCTTATGACCCCATAAGTTTGCATAGTAGATAGTAGTAACTTACGAATTTTTCTAACACCAGTATTTTCTTGATAAGAGTACTCCTTGACAGGTGTCGAGCCTGTGCAATAATAAATACCTACTGAATAAAAATATGAATTTTGTATATAGTGGTGAGTAGGGTCGAATCCATAGGTACTGGGAATAATTCATTTTTTCTAGAATTCAAAATATGGGGGATTTTTATAAAAATACAAAAATAACTAATTAACTAAATAAAAGAAATTCAAGAAAATAAACAAGAATTAATCAATAATAGATACGACTCTAGCCAAAGGTGCAACATTTCAGACACGGTTCATTCAACTAATCATCGATGCAAAGATAATTGAATCATTCATTAATAGATTGGTTATAGTTGCTATACACGTGATAAACAACCAACTTTTCCTTACTTTTTTTTTATTTAAGGTACGACCGTCAACTATTTCCCTAATTAAGAAATAACTCTAGGTAGGACCGTAGGATTTAATTCCTCGATTGCATTAAGAATTAGAAAAATCCAACCCTAACTAACAAACACGCTACGAGAGTTTATTTAAATTAGATCATACGTTTCCCTAACATGGGACCAATCATGCTAGTCGCCACTGGTATTAATCGATTAAACAATTACAGATTCAATCAATTAATCTGGCAGTAGATTATTAGGCTAATTCGAACATCGGGTCCTTGACATTCAAATAATAAAACAATCATAAGAAGTTAAATCAGAAAACGTATGAATACCAATGAATAAAAGAAATAAATAAAAATAATTCGATCACACAGATGTTTGAAACTGCGCCTTCAAGTTGACCTTCGACTAGAAAACAGAAATAAACTACTTTCCATTAAGAATAATCCAAGCAATTTCATTGACAAAACTTGAATGAACGTTTAACAATGGAATAACGAAAACTCAAGGAAAGACGAATAGAGACAGTGGCGGATTTACACTGGGGGCCCTTAAATTTCTATGATGCCAATAAAAATTTGATATAATTTCAACTGTGCCCCCAGGAGTTTTGTGTATCTATTGGTTTATAAGCCCCCATTGCCCCTCTTAAATTTCTATAATACCTATAAAAATTTGATGTAATTTTAAGTGTGCCCCTGGAGTTTTGTGTATTTATTGGTTTATATGCTTTTAAAGTTGTCTTCGATTTTACCTGTTGCTACAACTACCGTAGAAAGGATTTTTTCAATGATGAATATAGTGAAGAATCAGTTACAAAATAGAATGGAAGACACTTGGATGTATACTTGTTTAGTTACTTATACTGAGAAAAATATATTTCGTGAAGTTCAAAATGAAAAGGTTGTAAACCGTTATCAAAATATGAAAACTCGTCATGAGCAATTGTAAATGGTTTAATTTGCTTTTGAAATAAAATTATTATTAAATTAATAATTTTGAGTTTGTCTTTTGATGTTTTTCATGAAAAATATGCATCATTTGTATTTGTTGGTGAATATTTTTTTTCTTTAAAAAATTGAAAAAAGAATAGGTAAAAAATTTTGGAGTTGCTTTTGCTCCCATTGAAAATTTTTTCTGGCTCCGCCACTGAATAGAGAGGCTAAGCAGCAATCCTACCACCCTCTAGCGAAAGAGTCACGATTCTTTTTTTATTGTTTCTACCCTATGAAGTCTTAATCTAACGGGAATTCCGCTTCCCTTATTCTTCTTGTTTCCAACTTAATCTCAACTACTAATAAAAAGATATATTCTCCAAAATAGATAAGAAAACTATTAAAGATAATATTCCAAGTTTCTTAATCCAATAATAAGACTAATAATGAAAATTAAATTCTTCAAAATCTTCCTCCAAAGATGCCCATATTTGACTCGAACTGGAAAATTTTGGTGTGCAATAAATTCCCGAGTCTTCTAGACTTGAATGTAGGTCCTGAACGTACCACCACCAAATTAGCTGGAAAATACCCCTTTTAATCATGTTTTAGTTATTTTCCTACAATTAGCACCATTAACCAAATATAAGTAGAATCCATAAATTAAAACAATATTTGGTAAAGTAAAAGAGGAAAATAATTCTAAAATTAATGACAAAAATTCAACCTATCACTCCTTCACGTATGGTTTCATGAATAACACTCTCTTTCTCCTATAATCAATCTGTGCAAAATGTCTAGTTAGCTAATTCATTCCTAGAATGACGTCAAAATCACTCATGTTTATCTACACTAGATTCATTTCTAATTTCCTATCTTCTAATTCCACACTACAGTTTGGATACTTAGTATGGGATACCAATATTCTATTTTCTGGAGCAACCACTCGGTAGGGGTGGTCCATCTATTTAGGAACACATGCACAAGTATTTTACAAATTTCTTAACAACAAAAAAGTGACTAGCCTCACAATCAAATAGCACATATGCAGGCACAGAATTGATTAGAAGGGTAACTGTGACTACGTCGCTGGATGCTTTCGCCTTAACGTTAGTCATGGCATGCATCCTCGCATTAACCTTTGGCTTCTTATCAGTTGAGTTGCTCCTCTTATCTCCTTCTACCTTTTTATTTGGACAATTCATAACTCTATGCTCCTGTTGCCCACACTCAAAACAAGCTCTTGTTCTAAGTCGACACTCCCTCCGATACATCTTTCCACAAGTCTTACACGTGAAAAAAGTTGTCTTAAGTCGTCATTCTCTCTGAAGCATCTTTCTGCAAGTTTTGCATATACGGAAGGTGTTTCTTCCACTTATCCTCGGAGGTGGCCCACGACTTTTCTTCACTAAGCGGAACCGCCTGCCAAACTTTAGTGTTCTCGACTCTGTAAGTTCATTCTCTAATCTAGGCTTTTTATTCCTAACATCCTTATCTAACCTTAAGCAGTCCGTCTCAACTTTAATGTTGGCATCCAACACATCGTTAAATATAGGTGTGTAAGAGGTATTCACGCTAATCTGAATTTTACTTGACAACCCCCATATGAACTTATACTTTTTCAACTCCATATTCACCATTGTCGATGGGATAAACCTTCTAATGCTGTAAATTTATTCGAATATTGCACTACAGACATTTGCGGTGTTTGTTTTGAATTTTCAAACTAATCTATTTTCTGCATACTCACAGCAAGTGGAAAAAAATACTTCAGAGACTCCTCTCTAAATTTCGTCCAATTTACTGGTAGGGCGATAGTAGGGTCCAGAGTTGCCTACCACTTGTTGGCCTCTCCTACCAAAAAAGGTCTAATGATTTGGTGTTTCATCTCCTCTGGCACTTGCAAAAGTGCAAAATTATTAATCATCTCATCTAACCACATTTCTGCCAAATTCAGGTCAGGAGTCCCATCAAAAGTAGGAACATGGATCCTTTTCATTTTCTCACTATAGGATTGAGTTCCCCCCTATCCTTGATTTTGGGATTGGACCGGCTAAATCTGTGCTAACTATGTCTGGGTTTGTAAAGCCTATGCTACCCTATTTAGTTTAGTCACTAATTCTACGGGTAATATCATGTAGGGTTAATGTCCACTTGGTCCAACCCCTTAGTTACTCATGTTATGGTTGTTTTTTTCTTGATGTGGTTCTTGATTACGATTACTATGGTCGTTCTCACCATGAGGACTACCATTTTGATTTCCTCTGTGCATAATGTTTGGTGCCATTTCCTAAATCAAGCAGATAAGTTTCACACTAAAGTGAATATTTTACTCTTATTTATTACTATTTATATATGTATATATTTTTTTAATATGACACAACTAAGGTTATCTACTTGCATGTTTTATACACACTACTCCATAAGACAAAATTTAAAGTAAAGAGATTTTATTCACCGACTCAAGATGGAAAGAACAATCGACTTCTTACACATCAAAAATTAACTTCCTAACCCATTCTAGAAATTCTTAACAAATCTAGTGTTCAATAAACCTAATTATGTCCTATGATTGGATAGAGGAACTAATCAATGTGAACAATCACCAAAACCTACATACGAATGTTTTTGGAATAATACTCAATAACAATAACAAAAAAAATCTTTTTTACACCAACTCTACTACTCATTCACTGGGGGGGTTTGCATCCTCAACTGCTCCATCTCCTACATCATCTTCAGTGCCGTCTTGGTCCTCAACTCTGTTTTTCACTGGATGATTATCTATGGGCATGTCCTCTAGAAGTTCTTCCTCAAGATCCTCCTCCGGATCATTGTCTAGTTCAGCGTCATTATCAAGCCACGAGTGGTTCCACTCAGGCATTTGGGGCGTGAATGGTAGGTGATCATCTATCCAACTCATCACGTGTTGCCTCCTCTCTTTATATTTCACCACTAAAGTATGGTACTCCGCATCTCGATCCTGGACTAAGAAAGTCACATCTTCAAATCCCTCATGGAACATATCGGCTAGTTCCTTCTGCACCTCCTTTTCTACTTTCAACTTATTGACCTCCTCCTTTAGACAGAGGGTCTCCTCATGCCAGCCTTTCTTACTCTGCCTCATATATTCCCTCAACATTATTAACATAGAGATCTGGTGCGTTTGGTCAGCTACTCGATCAGCCAATGCATGAACCTTCCTAACTCTGTGCGTGGCTCGCTTTAATTCCCCGAGATACACGTCCCTATAGAACCTCAGCCTCTTCCTAAAACGAGTCACACCACATCTCGTCACATGAACTGGGTAGTCGCAATCCTGATGCTTCTTGTGTATTGGCTCGATCATCTCCTACAATGCCAAAAAGAACACTATTAGTAATGATTTCCTCCTCTCCAAGGTACACAGATCTTTTCAATCGTAATCTTTTAGTTGCTACTGATCATTTGCTTTACATGTTCTATCTCATGGTGTTATTCATAACCTAGGTTCTGATACCACTAAAGATGTCACGCCCCTAGCCCGCACGTGCCAGTCACATGACATCCACCGTATCCTCAAATCCCGCTCAAAAATACAAGGTAACATTAAATTAGTCTAAATTTAGAAAATACTAAATAGTGTAACTAAATACTCCTTAGGTCCAAGCATTTCTGTATTTCTTCCTATCCTAGCCTAATACTCCTTTACCCTTAGCTCAAATTCCAATTAACAAGTTCAGGCATACCTAACTACATCCTGATCCAAATTTGTTGCTTCCAAATCTGACCCACAAGGCCAACCCAATTCAATAATCCATTAATTAGCAGGTCATCTTCTTTCTCATTTTTTTTAACAAAATTTTTTTTTGCCTAAAACTCTAACTCCAATTTACCTACAACTTGGCAGTGGCACAACAACAGCCGCGGTGACCAGCCGCTGCTCTTTCCCTGTTTTTTTTCTTTTCGGCCGGCTCTTTGCCTGCCCTTTCTTGTTTGTCTTTTCCTGGTGTTGCCGAAGCTTTTTAGTCAAGCTTTAGCACTGCTACACTTCTTGACTATTCTTTATTTTTCCCTTTGCTTTCGGGCAACCCTTCCATTTGGTTAATGTCGCCAGCACTTGTTGGTGAGCTTTGCTCCTCCTTTTTTTTCTGTTACGTCGAAACTTCAACAACGTTGCACAACAACAGCCCTTTTTTCAACTTTCCAACAAATTTGGGGTAGACTCTATTCCATTCATAACTAAAATTTAACACACTATTTTCAATAATCCGAACACGAATCTTCTTAAAATTTTCATGCAGGCATAAATATATCGTAATATGCATATACATAAAATCTCTAAAATAGTTTATGGAATTAATAAGACTTAAGAGAAAAGTTTTAATGTGCATTTAGGACTTATAGGTCTAGACGTTTAATTGCTTGCTTGTTCGACGATGATGTCTTCTTCTTCTTCTCCTCTACTCCTAGTTGATTCTTGCTCTAAGAAGAGGTAGACAAATGAAAAGTAGGAACGATGTTATTTTCTCTTTGTTGTTTTGATCAGTGTTCTAAACCACCCACTATTTGGTGGTTATGTGTGTTGAGAACTTTAAGTTACCCTAACTTATGTCTTCCTTAACCTCCCCAATTTACCCTTTAACCTACTCTACAAATATATATATATATGTTTTTTAATTTTTATCCGTAAAAAATTTATCACTTAATTAATGAGCCAAAGAAAACGTGGATTTTACACAATGAATTCAAGATCAATGTCTTCACTATGCATACATATTTTGGCTCAACAAATCATGATAAAAAAAATAGTAAAAATGGGGTAACAGCAATTCTGTAATTTTCTGGCTTGACTGTCCTTGGATAAGTAAAAATCGTGACTGGATTACTATTGTGTAAATCATAAGGGGCAAAATTGAACCATTATTTAAATAAAAGGATTAAATTTGTTTACGGAAAACAAATTAAAGAGCCTGTAATGTTGCAGAGCACAATCATCTCTATTTATCTCTTTATTAGATAATTTTGGGAGCTTTATGGGTTTAGTGTAAACCACATAATACTTCAAAGGAAGAATTCCAAGGACATCTTTTTTTATATATAGAAAAGATCATTTCATTTAATAAATCTGCATTAATAGTAGAAATATATCAAATAGATATGATATAGAAATATATAAATATGAAATCAATAGATACATCAGATTTAAGAGATCAATACAAATAAAAATCACATTGATGCCTCTACATACCTTCCATGCGGATGAATCATTGTAACCTAATACATCTCAATGGTAGTGCTATATATGTTCTCATCTTAATTTTCTTTACACCTAGACCATATTTTCGTATTCAGGACTTGGCCCTAATGCTGTAAAGGATTATGGATAAAGCCAGGGTCAAGTATATAGCAATTGGACTTTAAAACGACTTTCTATTGATTTCACTACATCAACACATAAGAAGGAAACTAAATGACCCTTTTTGTTTTCTTAATTTCTTTGTGGAGAGGGTTTTTCTTTTGGATGGGGAAGAAGGGCAGAGGGGAAGGGAAGGAAGGTGATTAGGAATACTTTTTTCGAATTTTTGACTGTCAGTATTATTTGAAATCGGCACCTAAATTTTGCATTTGATCTTTTCGATGGCTAATTGTACTTCCAGACTCATGGAGTGTTCTCCATCAAAGATAATACTATGGTGAATAGTGTATAAAGGGAAAAATATAATTTTGCTCCACAACATTTGGGTTGTGTGTCAGATTGTTCCCTAGTATTTTGACCAAAATAAATTTAACCACAAATTTTTTTTGATTTTGAGTGAAAGTAGGATGCCATTGGAAATTTAATAGTGTCTAGCAATCAAAATCAAATTGCCGATGGTCTAACTTCGCACCTTTTCTACCTATTGTTTGGAGTTTGGATGAAAGTGGTTCCTCAGAATTCAAACAGTTATAGTTGAGATTTTAAAATGAAGTCAAAATGCGAATTTAATTAAACAAACCAAATATGTATCAAAGTCCCTAAATAAATCAAAATATGAAGGAGCCAATTAAATTTACTTACATCATAATTACAATCTAGTAGATAAAAATTTCAGAATAAGAATAACCAAAACAAAATTTTCAGAAAAAGAACCCTTTTTGGTAAACAAGTTTAAATGAATAAACAACACTATGTTTAGGGAACTTTTGCAAAAATTTATTTTCTTTTTTAATCTTTTATTCTTATTATAGTGTTAAGAACCCAACAATGAAGTTTTAATGTGCTTCTTTTAATGTTCTTTTACATTGTCAATTTTATTGAATAACTTAAACACCTGTATATTAATTTAATTTATTTAAAAGTTAATTGATAAACCCCTGCCCCTCCCTGCTTCTTAAAATTCCACATCTTCCTTGCTAAAAAATATTAATGATATTTTTACTGGTTCAGTTCTTTTATCCTCCCTAATGCAGTTATCAAAAAAATTGATAGCATGAAGGCATCGTTTCTTTGGCCTAGAAATTTGAAGAATCACCATCTAGCCAAAGTAAAGTGGCCTGATATTTGTCGCCCAAAGAAGGAAGGGGGTTTGTGCATAAGACACACTGCTTATTGGAATATTTGCTTGATCCTGAAATTGATATGGAATATTTGCAAGGAAAAAGACTCGTTGTGGGTGTTTTGGATTCATACCATCATGTTAACAAAGTATAACTTCTGGAAAGTGAATATTGGCCTTATTTGTTCTTAGGTACGGAGAAAGGTGTTGCAACTTCGACAGCTTGCCCAACCTTTCATTGAACTATCTATTGGTGAAGGGATTTCTAGCATGATTCTTGGCAACCCTTTGGACCTCTTCACAAGAAATATCCTATTTCTTTTCTTAATTGCTTGGGGTTGACTACTAAATGTAAGGTTGCAAAGCTTATCAGGACTGATAATTGGAAATGGCCTCAAGGAAGAAGCTTTAGCCTACAGGTGCAGGAGTTCAAAATGCTATCCCTTTCTCTATGTTACAACACTTGCATAAAGAGGATCATGCCAATTGGTTAGCATCTTCTACTGGTGACTTCACTGTCAAATCTACAATGGAGAAGATATTTGCTTTTGGTATCAAAGTGAGACGGTACAAGCTAGTATGGGGCAGAGGGATATACTCCTAAATTTGCTTTTATTTTTTGGCTGGCTATTCAAGGAAAACTGTTGACCAAGGACAGATTGGTTAGTTGGCATATAGCCGTATACAGAATGTTTCCCCTCTTTTTGTTCTTTGTGGTGAGCATGATGAATCTATAGACCATTTGTTTTTCAAAGATGATTTCTCTCACTGTGTTTGGGACAAAGTGCAGAGAATGTGTATGCTTTATAGGAGGGTTATGAGTTGGCAAATGGAAGTAGATTGTGATAGGGGAGACACACCTCGAGAGAGTGTACCAAAGAATCCAATATGTAAGTCATGAATCCAATTCTAATTCTAAAGATTAGGTAATTCCTGTAGTGCATTCACAAAGTTGGAAGATACGTGTGGAAAGCAGATAATATGGCAAAGAAGCCTCCACGTTGCAACCTGACAAGTACGAACCCGAAAGGGAATAATTCCAGAAAAGGAAGTGATAACCTATAACCGCGGTTTGGACATTGGAAATGTAGCGTACTGCACAAGCTGGAAATGCATTGGGGTGAAACGGAATTAACATAAATATAATGGGCTAAGGAGTAAAAATAAACCCGTAACTTTATTAAAACAACCCCAATTTTCAACTCTTTCGTCCATAATAACAACGGAATAACCCATTTTCGTTGAATACAAATGTTAGCGATTGCACAATATCATATTTAAATGCATTTTTGAATAAAGAGCCAACTCTTTACGGCTTTCCTGGACTACAACTAAAGATTAAATCCATTGTGAGGACCATTATTATATTCAAACGTGTGTCTCAGTTCAAAAGTTTCATCTCCCCTTGGCTTTTTTTCATTACAACAACATAATACCCAAGGTGCCATAAAGACAGACTGATTTATCGGATAAAATGTAATTAAACCCGTTGGTGAGTAAAAGACCAGCTGTTTGTGCCTTTCAACCATTACAATGACAGAGTACCCAACGTGCCTTAAATACAAATGTTGGGTTATGGGATAAAATGTAGTTAAAACGGTTGTCTTATAAACGACCAGCTCTTTACGGCTTTCGTCCATCAGACAGTTAGGAGAACCCAATTTCCTTGAAAAAAAAATAATTTATCGGAAAGCATAAAAATTAACACGCCGGTGTCGGTTCTGTTGTATAAAACACCGAAGACGAAGCGTAAGCGGTACTAAACAAAGCCATGGTGGGGCCACCGAAGAGGAAGCATATTAGGTACTAAACACAGAGCCATGTTGGGGCCCGCGGTGATGCGTGTGTTTGAAGACAGGTGGCGAGGTCGGAATGGTAGGCAAAAATTTGGTAAAGAGGTGGTGTCTACTGGCGTAAATTCAGGCGCAGGCGGTGACGGTAGATACATCTGAGGAAGGCCCTTCCGAAGCTGTGGTGACAGACTGCAGCGGCGTGGAACAGAAGCAGAGAAATCAAAGGTGAGTACTTTTGTCCACAACTTTGAAAAATGGATTAGAATAACGAGTAAAGTACGTCTAGTAGGGTGATTTCTACAGTTCTTGTAAGAGGCAATGATAGAGGAATAAGGAATACGAAATACGGGGTGTAAGACCCTGCGTCTTCGAACAAAGATGAAACGAAACCGGGATATTATCGTAGTTTGTTTGTGCACCGAGCTTTGTGTACGTACGTAAGAAATGTTGGTCCTCTAATTTGTATTAAATTGTGTAAAGGAAATTAAGCAGAAATGAGTGAAGACGTGAAGAAGACGTTGTAACAGGACTAAAGTCTTAAAACAGAGTGATTTGGATGGCCGTGTGGACATGGATAATGGCCCCCATACTGCATTGCGAATGCTTATGTGAAAAGAATTAAAGAAACACACAGTAGAGGTTGAGTTTGTGGGTGTTAATGAAAATGCATGTCGATAGTGGTATTTTATGCTAAAGGTTGATATAATTGCATCAGCCACACTTATAAAAACTGTGTATATGAATGTGAGAGTAATGTTTATCGGGTGCATTTTGTGAAAGTTGTGAGGTAAAGTATGGTTTGTTAACTGAAATGATCGTGTATATATGTTTTGTTCCATTAGTAGACGAGCAGTATTTATGTTACAAACGAAAGCATATGGGGAGGCTGAAAAGAAAATGTTAAGCGACCATGGTTAGAAAAAACATTGAACAACCACACAGGGGTTGTAACTATGGGGCAGGATGGGGCGCTTAAAACTCAACTCATGACATGGTGCAGGAAACAGAGAATTAATCAAATGGCGTTGGATGTTTGCGGCAGGTTAAGGTCATTTGACCTTAACCAAGAACCTGAGTGTGACCGAGACACATTCATTGAAGAAAGCGGTGGTTCAATAGGAGGACACGAAGATGAGGAGGCAGATGAATTGGTGGGCGCAATAGGCGTGGATGACGTAATGAAATTAACATTTGACACGGAAGAAGAAGCTGGGGAATTCTATAATTTGTATGCGAAACTAAGCGGATTTGGGATTCGTAAAAGTAATGCCAAACGAGATGCAGATGGCATTTCAAGATTTAGAAAATGGGTATGTTGCTGTGAAGGTTACAGGAATGAAAAGTGGTTTAATTATGAAGACCGGAAAAGAGAAGCAAAACCAATCACAAGAACCGGGTGTGGGGCTTGCTTTCGCGTGAAATATGACATAGAATCGGTAAAGTATGTGGTGACACGTTTCATTATGGAGCACAATCACCCGCTGGCATCAGAGGCAAGTGTGCAACACATTAGGTCGCATAGAAAAGTGAGCGATGCAGAATATGCGCAGGCAAAAAGTCTAAAGTTGGTTGGGGCCAGAATATGCCAGATAATGAAACATTTTGTTATCAAAGCCGGAGGGTATAGTAACGTGGGATTTTGCATTAAGGATTTGTATAACCGAATGGACGAGGAACGTAGAAAAGATATTTTTAATGGCGATGCAGAAGGGGCACTTGGGTTCTTGGCAGCGAAGAAGGATGCCGATGACATGTTCTTTTATAAATATCATGTAGATAACGAAGGAAGATTGGCAATGTTGTTTTGGGCAGATTCTAAATCTCGTGCGGACTTCAGTGTATTTGGAGATGTATTGGTGTTTGATACAACATACAAAACAAATAAATACCGCAAGCCACTAGTTGTACTTGCAGGGGTAAACAACCATTTGAACAGTACTGTTTTTGGCTGTGCACTGCTATCAGATGAGAGGATTGAAACATATGAATGGGTGCTAAGTACATTTGTAGAGGCTATGAAAGGTAGAAAGCCAGTAGCAGTGATGACAGATGGGGACAGTGCAATGAGAAGAGCTATAAAGAATCTTCTCCCGGATGCTTGTCACAGGCTATGTTCGTGGCACTTGCATAGAAATGCACGGAGTAATATTCGCTGCGAGGAGTTTAATAACAGGTTCTATAACCTGATGGCGAGAAAGTGTAGCACTCTTGAGTTTGAGGATCGGTGGGCTAGGTTGGTTAATGAATGTGGGGTGGTAGAGAATGAGTGGGTGAAGAAATTGTACCGTAGGAGAAGGTTATGGGCAGAGGCCTATTTACGCGGTCATTTTTTTGCAGGTATGAGAAGTACTCAAAGGTGTGAGAAAATGAATGCTTTTTTGAACGAGTACTTGAATGAAAAAATGCGACTATATGAATTCGTTAGAAGTTTTGATTTGGCAATAGCATGGCTTCGACATACCGAGAGCAAAGCAGTTCACACAAGCGAAAACACAAAACCAGTCTTAACCACAATCCTGCCCGAATTAGAGGGGAGCGCAGCGGAGGTGTTTACAAGGAATGTGTTCTTCATGGTGAGGAAGCATTTGAACAGGCAAGGACTTCTAATTTCTGAGGGCTGGAGCGAGGATGGAGGGAATCGTACATATTATTACTCGAAATATGGTGGACACGAAATAAGTTGGAGGGTGGATTATGATAGGTCAATGGAGAAGCTAATCTGCTCTTGCATGAAATTCGAGTCAAAGGGGATTCCTTGTGCTCACATGTTTCGCGTGATGGTGGTAGAAGGAATGAACAGGATCCCAGAAGCATGCATTTCGAAGCGGTGGACAAAGGGAGTTCACTGTAGTAATAATGGAATGAAAGAATTTGTTGCAGACGAACAGCTGACACAAATGGCCAGATATGGCACTTTAAAGTCCAGCTGTAATACTATGTGTTACTATGCCTCCTACATGGATGATGCGTTTAATGACCTGCAACAGATGTTTGACAAGCATTCTGTGGACCTAAAGGAGAAGTGGATTGATAGGGGATATGGGGGAGATGGATTTGCAATGGATTCAAGAGTGAGGAACGATAGAAGTAGAAGAACATTCGGGCTGTTAGATCCTAGGGTGTCCCGGTGTAAAGGTGATCACAAGCATGCAGAAGCAAAGAAGAAAAGAAAGTGTGGTCATTGCAGGTACTATCGGAATTGCATACGTAGTTATACAGTAGTTAATTGATAAAATACATGAAGTGGACAGCGAAGGTAATAATGAAGAAGTGGGTATTTTTCGTTCTTATTAACAACAGTAATAAATAAACACATAATTAAAAGTGCATACAAAGTATACAAAGTTATTGGCAATGCAAGAAAGTTGAAGTGGTGTAATGTTAGCACTGTGCTCGGTTAACGTGATTACTTGCAGTCACAAATGATTTGACATGTGATATATGGGTTGAATATTGCAGGCAGGCCACAACCAACGAACATGCCCATACAAAAAGAATTCGCACAACACAGCAGTTGATGATGATTATATGAAAAACTGTTTGGATGACTCGCTGGAAAAATCATTTGAAATTGGTACGGGCTGGAGAGACTCAGGCGAATGGAGAGGACAAGCATTTGTACCACAACCATTCGGTAGCTGATAGAGTGCAATTTATTCGGTCTTCTCACGTGCTTTTCCTATTTATTTGGACTAAATACTGCACTAATCGGTGGATTTTACTATGATTTTGTGTTCTATGCGAATTGCAGCATTTAGGGGCAAAAGGAGCTGGAAAATTAACTTTTGAAGCTTTCCTGTCAGTTAGACGTGGGCACGCCTAAGTATGATGTCCAAAGCCGGATTTGCGGGATTGTTGGCCACGTGCAAACTTCCAAATATTTGGAGATTCCTTCGCGGGTGACAATTCTGGAACAATGCTGACTTAGCCAATTTGCACGTGAAGAGTCATTTGGCAGCAAGACTTCAATTGGGATTTAAATTGATTGGGTTCCTTCTTTGACTAAACGTGCTGGCCCACAAAAGCAGGAAGACTACTGGGTCTCTTTTGGAGACAGCCGCACGAGGACTCTATAAATACAATCCCTTCGCTGGCTCTCTCTCTCTCTGCAGAAACAAGTTTTAGTTTAGGCTTTTAGCATAGTTTTAGTTTTTCTTTTCTTAGTTCTTTTGCATGGTTGTTCTCCATTAATGGAGGACTAACCTCTCAATTCTAGTCAAGGGGACAACTGAAGACTTGGTTCAACAATTACTGTGAGATCGAATTTATTTTAATTGTTTCCTCCATTTATTGGTATTCATATGTTTCCTGCTTTTAATTGTTATAGCTCTTGTGTATGATTGATTAGTGCGCAATAATTAATTATTCATATAGGCTATTTTGCTAAATAGAGGTAATTGAATCCGTAATTGTTCGTTATCCCTATCTCAGTAGCAACTGGCGTAATTGGGTTTATGTCAGGGGAACATACGATCTAATTTAAACAAACCCTCGTAGCGTGTTTGTTAATTAGGATTGGGCCTTTCTAATTATTAATGCAAACCAGAAATTAAATCCTACGGTCGTACCTAGGGTTGTTTTTGGGTTAGGGAAATAGTTAACGGTCGTACCTTAGCTATCGATAAATTAAGGAAGGGTTGGTTGTTTAGCGCGTGCGAGGCAACTAGAACCAATCTATTAGTAAATGTTGGAATTACCTCTGAATCAATGATCAGTTGCATGAACCATTTTCGAAGTATACCCTTGGCTAAAGTTTCTCTTAGTTATTTCTTTTAATTAATTATTTTCTGCATTTAATTTATTTAGTTGTCGTTTAATCCCAAAACCCCCTATTAATCTTGACTTGAAAAGAAATAAATTTCTCGCCAGTCCCTGAGGAGACGACCCTGCTTACCACTGTCTACTAAGTTAGTAAATTCAGTTAAATAATTAATTCAAGTATATCGGATTAAGCAAACTCTTCGGGAACAGGGTGAATCAAGTAACCCATTGCACACCTAGAGTCCCTGCTCCAGTACTCGAATTGATTATTGACTGCTTTATGTGGTAGTTAGGTTTTATTTATTATTATTGCACAGGTTCGGCACCTGTCAATTTTTGGCGCCGTTGTCGGGGACTGGTGGTAGGATTAATTGTGTTTCTGTTTTTAGTTTCATATTGTTTTTATTTATTTTTTATTTATTTTTTCTCTTATTTTTTTTTATATATAAGTTATGGCTTCTAACACTCATATTTGGTGATGATGAGCTGGATTTTGGTTTCCTCGGGGAAGGCGTGAGACTAGTTTTTTTTTGTCTAAGTTTTGCAGTATAATAGAGGCCAGTAGAAACTCTCTTAGATGAAGAATGGCTGCTGGCAACACGTGTAAAATTTGGTTTTTCCAGGGATCAGTGCAATTCCCATATGCCGAATTACAGATAATTGAGTTGTCCCCACTCAATGAATTATGTGAGATTTTTTCCAGACCCTGGCCTCATCATGGTACTAACTCTAAGTCCAAACGGGTATGATCATAGGATGGTGGGATAACTCCAGTTATGATTATACAACAGGGCCAATGAATTTTCAGCAGCCAATGAATTTTCAGCAGTATGAGTCTCAAGAACCATCATCCGTGTCAGGTATGTCTCTTGAAGAGATGATAGAATTACTAGCTGCTAATGTATCTCGAATTCAGCAGGAGACACAAAGGATGGGTGAAGAGATGAAAGAAGCAAGGCGTGAATGGGCATTTGAAACGAGCAAATTGATTTCTCCAGTTTATGAAGAATTGCCCTCACCGGCTATTATCGACCATGAGGAAGATGAGAGTGCAATTATTCTGACAAATGACATGGTACTGCAAGAGTCTCAAGAAGAAGAATCTAAAGATGCAGTTGAAAAGAAAGATGAAGAGCAAGAATTAAGACCCCAACATCAAATGGTTCAAGTGAATGAATCCAGTGAACAATCTCCAAATGCGGTGACATCTCCTCCACTCCTTGATCAATATTTTCCTGACTCTCATTCTTTAATTCCTGTTAGTGAGATTGATTTTATTATACCAGACGATTTTGAATTTCATGCCAGGAATAAGTTAAGAGTCATGATGGCAAAATATTTCGAACCAATAAGTGCTCGTGATGGAGGAGTGGGTGAAGATTTAAGATCATCACTTGTTTGTTTGGCGCCATCTACTAATCCATGGAAGACCGTAGCTCGGGTGGTCAAGAATTACTTCATTTACGAGGGCTATCAGGATTACATAGAAGATGAAGCACTGAAGCGAGCTACACGATTTTATCCTCCATGAATAAACAGGACAATGTCTAGCCGAAGACATTAAAGAAAGGCGCTGCTTGGGAGGCAACCCAAGGCCTTTATTTTAGTTTTCTTATGTTTTTGGAGTTTTTGTTAAGTGTTAGTTGCATTTAGTGATTTGTTGGTTTTGTGGCAGGAAATTGAGTTAGGCGTGCCCACGCCTAAGCCAGGGGTTCCTTGAGTTCAAAAAAAAAAAAATTTCAAAGGACCCGCAGCCCTACTCTTTCTTTCTTTCTGTCTTTTTTTCTCCTTCTTTCTTCTTCCTTTTCTTTCTTTTTCTCCTATTTTTTCCTGCTGTCAGCCGCAGCATCTCGCCTTAGGTCCGCCGCCTGCGCTCCACGCCATTTCGCGTGCAAGCTCCGCCACCAACTCTCGCACGTCCTCTCCCTCCTCTGCGCCCAAGCTCAACTCCAGCTCTCCAGCAGCCCAGCTTGTGGAGCACAGCAGACCGAGCGCGCAGCTCCACCCGTTGCGCGCAATCTTCAAGCCCGCCGCACGCAGCAGGCGGCCAGAGCACCAGCGACCAGCAGCCCAGGCGCGCGCTCAACCAGGGGCGCAGCAGTGTGCTTTTCGTCTCCGCGCAGTCAAGCCCAGGCGCGGGAGACCCAGCGGCGAGCGACCCCAAGGCGCCTGCCCAAGCGCGTGCGGCGCACGCGCGACGCCTTCCTTCACTCCAATGCCCACCCCTGCTCTCTTCACTGTCATCCACTGCCTACTCCAAACCTCCGGTGATTTCTTTCTTTATTTTTCCGTCAATAAGTAGCTGAGGCCAGATTACTAGTTCTTTATTAGCTGATGCCAGATTTTAATTTCTTAGCTGAGGCCAGATTTTTGATTTGCTAGTTGAGGACAGAAAATTTGTGCTTGTTTGGGTGCTGTGGCATATCTGTGGATTGATTGTTGATTATTTGGTTAACGTTGTGCCCAACCAGTGATATTTGGGGAAAGTTTTTACTCTAGTTGTCTGTTTAATTAATTCTTGGGGGTGTGTTCATCGGCCGTTTCTGCACTTGTCTGTGATTGGAAGCTGTATTTAGTTGTCATTTGCTTTGTTGGCTGTTTGTTGACCTCTTTGGAATCCCATTTCCTTGCCTCCACCTTGCCCTCTGATTTCCAATGACTAAACCAAAAAAATAAGGGCAAGAGCAAATGGACACTCGAATGGATCGGATGGAGCGTCAAATGGGTGGGATGGCCCAGAATTTAGCACAGTATCCCCATCACGTGGGTTTCCGCCCGCCTTTCCCTCTCCAGCCGTAATTCAGTTCTGCCCTCCTCCGTTTTAAGGGAAGTTTCGTTGCCCCAATATCTCTGTTTTGCTCTTTCTTTGCTTACATTGAGGGCAATGCAAGATTTAGGTGTGGGGGGGTAGTATATTGGCTTTTTATTGAAAAAAATGCAAGTGTAGGCATTTTTGTTGGAATTTTTTGTTTGACTTTGTCGAATTTTGTCCAATTTTTGCCTATCTTTGTGCTTATTTGTGATTATTCCTGATAAACGATGGTTAGATGTTTCAAATTTTTCTATTGCTAAGACTTTACACTTTAAGGTGTTGAGTATGACATGGTTGATTTTAAGGGTATCTCTTGGGTGAATATTTGAGATTTTGTGACTTTTGCACTTTTTGGTTAACTTTTCTAAGTATTGTAAATATTTGTCTAGCATTTTTTGTGCAAATTGGCTCAGCTATTAATCTTAGTTCTCCATGTTTAAGAAATGAAGCGGGTTTGTGTGGTATTTAATTTTATTTTTGGTGCTTATTTATGAATAGTATTAGGCTATACTCCGCTAGTATCGTTGCCTAGTAACCGGGAGCCTTCACCACAAATGTCGACTTTCGCGTCAAAAAGCGACGATAGCCATGAGTATGTGGTTTTTAAGCGATGATGGCTGAGTAACCGGGCTCCTTCATATGGCCAATGTCGGAGTTCGCGTCAAAATGCTTGAATGGCTAAAAAAAGCGTTCCCCTAAAAAAAAAAAAAAAAAAATCATCATTCATGTGTGGGGATATTCTAGAAAAAAATATATGTGCTAATAGTGAAAAATATGGAAGTGTTTGAATAAATTGTTAACCCGCTGATCCCTGAATTTTAATGTTGAGATTTTGCTTAATAGTTGAACCATTTGCTTATGGATGCTAGTTGAATATTCTGTATTCTTAAATTAGTTAGTCATAAATTGAAAGAGTCCTTGATCTTGAAAGACAAATGGAGAGATATTTCTTGGAATTTAATCACTAGTACTTGACATATGTTTTAATTGTATCTTAGCAATAGAAGATTTGAGCAATAGCCATTATTTGAATTTGATTATTTGATTTTTTTGTTCTCATACTTGAGGACAAGCATGATCTAGGTGTGGGGGTAATTGATAGAGTGCAATTTATTCGGTCTTCTCACGTGCTTTTCCTATTTATTTGGACTAAATACTGCACTAATCGGTGGATTTTACTATGATTTTGTGTTCTATGCGAATTGCAGCATTTAGGGGCAAAAGGAGCTGGAAAATTAACTTTTGAAGCTTTCCTGTCAGTTAGACGTGGGCACGCCTAAGTATGATGTCCAAAGCCGGATTTGCGGGATTGTTGGCCACGTGCAAACTTCCAAATATTTGGAGATTCCTTCGCGGGTGACAATTCTGGAACAATGCTGACTTAGCCAATTTGCACGTGAAGAGTCATTTGGCAACAAGACTTCAATTGGGATTTCAATTGATTGGGTTCCTTCTTTGACTAAACGTGCTGGCCCACAAAAGCAGGAAGACTACTGGGTCTCTTTTGGAGACAGCCGCACGAGGACTCTATAAATACAATCCCTTCGCTGGCTTCAGGCGGGCTCTCGCTCTCTCTCTCTCTGCAGAAACAAGTTTTAGTTTAGGCTTTTAGCATAGTTTTAGTTTTTCTTTTCTTAGTTCTTTTGCATGGTTGTTCTCCATTAATGGAGGACTAACCTCTCAATTCTAGTCAAGGGGACAACTGAAGACTTGGTTCAACAATTACTGTGAGATCGAATTTATTTTAATTGTTTCCTCCATTTATTGGTATTCATATGTTTCCTGCTTTTAATTGTTATAGCTCTTGTGTATGATTGATTAGTGCGCAATAATTAATTATTCATATAGGCTATTTTGCTAAATAGAGGTAATTGAATCCGTAATTGTTCGTTGCCTCTATCCCAGTAGCAACTGGTATAATTGGGTTTATGTCAGGGGAATATACGATCTAGCTTAAATAAACCCTCGTAGCGTGTTTATTGGTCAGGATTGGGCCTTTCTAATTATTAATGCAATCTGGAAATTAAATCCTACGGTCGTACCTAGGGTTGTTTTTGGGTTAGAGAAATAGCTAACGGTCGTACCTTAGCTATCGATAAATTAAGGAAGGGTTGGTTGTTTAGCGCGTGCGAGGCAACTAGAACCAATCTATTAGTAAATGTTGGAATTACCTCTGAATCAATGATCAGTTGCATGAACCATTTCTGAAGTATACCCTTGGCTAGAGTTTCTCTTAGTTATTTCTTTTAATTAATTATTTTCTGCATTTAATTTATTTAGTTGTCGTTTAATCCCAAAACCCCCTATTAATCTTGACTTGAAAAGAAATAAATTTCTCGCCAGTCCCTGAGGAGACGACCCTGCTTACCACTGTCTACTAAGTTAGTAAATTCAGTTAAATAATTAATTCAAGTATATCGGATTAAGCAAACTCTTCGGGAACAGGGTGAATCAAGTAACCTATTGCACACCTAGAGTCCCTGCCTACCGAAGAGTTTGCTTAATCCGATATACTGAAATTAATTATTTAACTGAAATTTACTAAACTTAGTAGACAGTGGAAGCAGGGTCCGTCTCCACAGGGACTGGGGATAATTTGTTATTCTAGAGTCCAAGGTATAGGGGGTTTTGGATTAAATGCTAACTAAATAAATTAAATGCAGAAAATAATTAATTAAAAGAAATATTTAGAGAAACTCTAGCCAAGGGTATACTTCAGAAATGGTTCATGCAACTGATCATTGATTCAGAGGTAATTCCAACATTTACTAATAGATTGGTTCTAGTTGCCTCGCACGCGCTAAACAACCAACCCTTCCTTAATTTATCGATAGCTAAGGTACGACCGTTAGCTATTTCTCTAACCCAAAAACAACCCTAGGTACGACCGTAGGATTTAATTTCCAGACTGCATTAATAATTAGAAAGGCCCAATCCTGACCAATAAACACGCTACGAGGGTTTATTTAAGTTAGATCGTATATTCCCCTGACATAAACCCAATTATACCAGTTGCTACTGGGATAGAGGCAACGAACAATTACGGATTCAATTACCTCTATTTAGCAAAATAGCCTATATGAATAATTAATTATTGCGCACTAATCAATCATACACAAGAGCTATAACAATTAAAAGCAGGAAACATATGAATACCAATAAATGGAGGAAACAATTAAAATAAATTCGATCTCACAGTAATTGTTGAACCAAGTCTTCAGTTGTCCCCTTGACTAGAATTGAGAGGTTAGTCCTCCATTAATGGAGAACAACCATGCAAAAGAACTAAGAAAAGAAAAACTAAAACTATGCTAAAAGCCTAAACTAAAACTTGTTTCTGCAGAGAGAGAGAGAGCCAGCGAAGGGATTGTATTTATAGAGTCCTCGTGCGGCTGTCTCCAAAAGAGACCCAGTAGTCTTCCTGCTTTTGTGGGCCAGCACGTTTAGTCAAAGAAGGAACCCAATCAATTTAAATCCCAATTGAAGTCTTGCTGCCAAATGACTCTTCACGTGCAAATTGGCTAAGTCAGCATTGTTCCAGAATTGTCACCCGCGAAGGAATCTCCAAATATTTGGAAGTTTGCACGTGGCCAACAATCCCGCAAATCCGGCTTTGGACATCATACTTAGGCGTGCCCACGTCTAACTGACAGGAAAGCTTCAAAAGTTAATTTTCCAGCTCCTTTTGCCCCTAAATGCTGCAATTCGCATAGAACACAAAATCATAGTAAAATCCACCGATTAGTGCAGTATTTAGTCCAAATAAATAGGAAAAGCACGTGAGAAGACCGAATAAATTGCACTCTATCAATTACCCCCACACCTAGATCATGCTTGTCCTCAAGTATGAGAACAAAAAAATCAAATAATCAAATTCAAATAATGGCTATTGCTCAAATCTTCTATTGCTAAGATACAATTAAAACATATGTCAAGTACTAGTGATTAAATTCCAAGAAATATCTCTCCATTTGTCTTTCAAGATCAAGGACTCTTTCAATTTATGACTAACTAATTTAAGAATACAGAATATTCAACTAGCATCCATAAGCAAATGGTTCAACTATTAAGCAAAATCTCAACATTAAAATTCAGGGATCAGCGGGTTAACAATTTATTCAAACACTTCCATATTTTTCACTATTAGCACATATTTTTTTTTCTAGAATATCCCCACACATGAATGATGATTTTTTTTTTTTTTTTTAGGGGGAACGCTTAGTTTTTAGCCATTCAGCATTTTGACGCGAACTCCGACATTGGCCATATGAAGGAGCCCGGTTACTCAGCCATCATCGCTTAAAAACCACATACTCATGGCTATCGTCGCTTTTTGACGCGAAAGTCGACATTTGTGGTGAAGGCTCCCGGTTACTAGGCAACGATACTAGCGGAGTATAGCCTAATACTATTCATAAATAAGCACCAAAAATAAAATTAAATACCACACAAACCCGCTTCATTTCTTAAACATGGAGAACTAAGATTAATAGCTGAGCCAATTTGCACAAAAAATGCTAGACAAATATTTACAATACTTAGAAAAGTTAACCAAAAAGTGCAAAAGTCACAAAATCTCAAATATTCACCCAAGAGATACCCTTAAAATCAACCATGTCATACTCAACACCTTAAAGTGTAAAGTCTTAGCAATAGAAAAATTTGAAACATCTAACCATCGTTTATCAGGAATAATCACAAATAAGCACAAAGATAGGCAAAAATTGGACAAAATTCGACAAAGTCAAACAAAAAATTCCAACAAAAATGCCTACACTTGCATTTTTTTCAATAAAAAGCCAATATACTACCCCCCCACACCTAAATCTTGCATTGCCCTCAATGTAAGCAAAGAAAGAGCAAAACAGAGATATTGGGGCAACGAAACTTCCCTTAAAACGGAGGAGGGCAGAACTGAATTACGGCTGGAGAGGGAAAGGCGGGCGGAAACCCACGTGATGGGGATACTGTGCTAAATTCTGGGCCATCCCACCCATTTGACGCTCCATCCGATCCATTCGAGTGTCCATTTGCTCTTGCCCTTATTTTTTTGGTTTAGTCATTGGAAATCAGAGGGCAAGGTGGAGGCAAGGAAATGGGATTCCAAAGAGGTCAACAAACAGCCAACAAAGCAAATGACAACTAAATACAGCTTCCAATCACAGACAAGTGCAGAAACGGCCGATGAACACACCCCCAAGAATTAATTAAACAGACAACTAGAGTAAAAACTTTCCCCAAATATCACTGGTTGGGCACAACGTTAACCAAATAATCAACAATCAATCCACAGATATGCCACAGCACCCAAACAAGCACAAATTTTCTGTCCTCAACTAGCAAATCAAAAATCTGGCCTCAGCTAAGAAATTAAAATCTGGCATCAGCTAATAAAGAACTAGTAATCTGGCCTCAGCTACTTATTGACGGAAAAATAAAGAAAGAAATCACCGGAGGTTTGGAGTAGGCAGTGGATGACAGTGAAGAGAGCAGGGGTGGGCATTGGAGTGAAGGAAGGCGTCGCGCGTGCGCCGCACGCGCTTGGGCAGGCGCCTTGGGGTCGCTCGCCGCTGGGTCTCCCGCGCCTGGGCTTGACTGCGCGGAGACGAAAAGCACACTGCTGCGCCCCTGGTTGAGCGCGCGCCTGGGCTGCTGGTCGCTGGTGCTCTGGCCGCCTGCTGCGTGCGGCGGGCTTGAAGATTGCGCGCAACGGGTGGAGCTGCGCGCTCGGTCTGCTGTGCTCCACAAGCTGGGCTGCTGGAGAGCTGGAGTTGAGCTTGGGCGCAGAGGAGGGAGAGGACGTGCGAGAGTTGGTGGCGGAGCTTGCACGTGAAATGGCGTGGAGCGCAGGCGGCGGACCTGAGGCGAGATGCTGCGGCTGACAGCAGGAAAAAGTAGGAGAAAAAGAAAGAAAAGGAAGAAGAAAGAAGGAGAAAAAAGACAGAAAGAAAGAAAGAGTAGGGCTGCGGGTCCTTTGAAATTTTTTTTTTTTTTTTTTTTTTTTTATTTTGAACTCAAGGAAACCTGCTTAGGCGTGGGCACGCTTACTGCCAATTTCCTGGCCACAAAAACCAACAAATCACTAATGCAACTAACACTTAACAAAAACTCCAAAAACATAAGAGAACTAAAATAAAGAGCCTTGGGTTGCCTCCCAAGCAGCGCCTTTCTTTAATGTCTTTGGCTAGACATGCTATGCTTGTTCACGGAGGATAAAATCGTGTAGCTCGCTTCAGTGCTTCATCTTCTATGTAATCCTGATAGCCCTCGTAAATGGAGTAATTCTTGACCACCCGAGCTACGGTCTTCCATGGATTAGTAGATGGCTCCAAACAAACAAGTGATGATCTTAAATCTTCACCCACTCCTCCATCACGAGCACTTATTGGTTCGAAATATTTTGCCATCATGACTCTTAACTTATTCCTGGCATGAAATTCAAAATCGTCTGGTATAATAAAATCAATCTCACTAACAGGAATTAAAGAATAAGAGTCAGGAAAATATTGATCAAGGAATGGAGGAGATGTCACCGCATTTGGTGATTGTTCACTGGATTCATTCACTTGAACCATTTGATGTTGGGGCCTAAATTTTTGCTCTTCAACTTTCTTTTCAACTGCATCTTTAGATTCTTCTTCTTGAGACTCTTGCAGTACCATGTCATTTGTCAGAATAATTGCACTCTCATCTTCCTCATGGTCGATAATAGTCGGTGAGGGCAATTCTTCATAAACTGGAGAAATCAATTTGCTCGTTTTAAATGCCCATTCACGCCTTGCTTCTTTCATCTCTTCACTCATCATTTGTGTCTCCTGCTGAATTCGAGATACATTAGCAGCTAGTAATTCTATCATCTCTTCAAGAGACATACCTGACACGGATGATGGTTCTTGAGACTCATACTGCTGAAAATTCATTGGCTGCTGAAAATTCATTGGCCCTGTTGTATAATCATAACTGGAGTTATCCCACCATCCTTGATCATACCCGTTTGGATTAGAGTTATACCACGTTTGAGACCAGGGTGAAAAATCTCCATAATTATTGAGTGGGACACTCAGATTATCTTGATATTCGGGGCACATACTGGTTGAATGATCCCTGGCAAAACAAATTTTACAGGTTGCAGCAGCCATTCTTTCTCTAATAGAGTTTACTGCCTCTTTATATGCAAACTTAGCAAAAAAACTAGTCTCATCGCCTTCCCCGGAAACAAAATCCAGTCTATCACCAAAATATGGAGTGTTAGAAGCCATAAACTATATATAAAAAAAAAATAAGAGAAAAATAAATAAAAAATAAATAAAAACAAGATGAACTAAAAAAGAAACAAATTAATCTGACACCAGTCCCCGGCAACGGCGCCAAAAATTGACAGGTGCCGAACCTGTGCAATAATAATAAATAAAACCTAACTACCACATAAAGCAGTCAATAATCAATTCGAGTACTGGAGCAGGGACTCTAGGTGTGCAATAGGTTACTTGATTCACCCTGTTCCCGAAGAGTTTGCTTAATCCGATATACTTGAATTAATTATTTAACTAAATTTACTAACTTAGTAGACAGTGGTAAGCAGGGTCGTCTCCTCAGGGACTGGCGAGAAATTTATTTCTTTTCAAGTCAAGATTAATAGGGGGTTTTGGGATTAAACGACAACTAAATAAATTAAATGCAGAAAATAATTAATTAAAAGAAATAACTAAGAGAAACTCTAGCCAAGGGTATACTTCAGAAATGGTTCATGCAACTGATCATTGATTCAGAGGTAATTCCAACATTTACTAATAGATTGGTTCTAGTTGCCTCGCACGCGCTAAACAACCAACCCTTCCTTAATTTATCGATAGCTAAGGTACGACCGTTAGCTATTTCTCTAACCCAAAAACAACCCTAGGTACGACCGTAGGATTTAATTTCCAGATTGCATTAATAATTAGAAAGGCCCAATCCTGACCAATAAACACGCTACGAGGGTTTATTTAAGCTAGATCGTATATTCCCCTGACATAAACCCAATTATACCAGTTGCTACTGGGATAGAGGCAACGAACAATTACGGATTCAATTACCTCTATTTAGCAAAATAGCCTATATGAATAATTAATTATTGCGCACTAATCAATCATACACAAGAGTTATAACAATTAAAAGCAGGAAACATATGAATACCAATAAATGGAGGAAACAATTAAAATAAATTCGATCTCACAGTAATTGTTGAACCAAGTCTTCAGTTGTCCCCTTGACTAGAATTGAGAGGTTAGTCCTCCATTAATGGAGAACAACCATGCAAAAGAACTAAGAAAAGAAAAACTAAAACTATGCTAAAAGCCTAAACTAAAACTCGTTTCTGCCGAGAGAGAGAGAGCGAGAGCCCGCCTGAAGCCAGCGAAGGGATTGTATTTATAGAGTCCTCGTGCGGCTGTCTCCAAAAGAGACCCAGTAGTCTTCCTGCTTTTGTGGGCCAGCACGTTTAGTCAAAGAAGGAACCCAATCAATTGAAATCCCAATTGAAGTCTTGTTGCCAAATGACTCTTCACGTGCAAATTGGCTAAGTCAGCATTGTTCCAGAATTGTCACCCGCGAAGGAATCTCCAAATATTTGGAAGTTTGCACGTGGCCAACAATCCCGCAAATCCGGCTTTGGACATCATACTTAGGCGTGCCCACGTCTAACTGACAGGAAAGCTTCAAAAGTTAATTTTCCAGCTCCTTTTGCCCCTAAATGCTGCAATTCGCATAGAACACAAAATCATAGTAAAATCCACCGATTAGTGCAGTATTTAGTCCAAATAAATAGGAAAAGCACGTGAGAAGACCGAATAAATTGCACTCTATCAGCTACCGAATGGTTGTGGTACAAATGCTTGTCCTCTCCATTCGCCTGAGTCTCTCCAGCCCGTACCAATTTCAAATGATTTTTCCAGCGAGTCATCCAAACAGTTTTTCATATAATCATCATCAACTGCTGTGTTGTGCGAATTCTTTTTGTATGGGCATGTTCGTTGGTTGTGGCCTGCCTGCAATATTCAACCCATATATCACATGTCAAATCATTTGTGACTGCAAGTAATCACGTTAACCGAGCACAGTGCTAACATTACACCACTTCAACTTTCTTGCATTGCCAATAACTTTGTATACTTTGTATGCACTTTTAATTATGTGTTTATTTATTACTGTTGTTAATAAGAACGAAAAATACCCACTTCTTCATTATTACCTTCGCTGTCCACTTCATGTATTTTATCAATTAACTACTGTATAACTACGTATGCAATTCCGATAGTACCTGCAATGACCACACTTTCTTTTCTTCTTTGCTTCTGCATGCTTGTGATCACCTTTACACCGGGACACCCTAGGATCTAACAGCCCGAATGTTCTTCTACTTCTATCGTTCCTCACTCTTGAATCCATTGCAAATCCATCTCCCCCATATCCCCTATCAATCCACTTCTCCTTTAGGTCCACAGAATGCTTGTCAAACATCTGTTGCAGGTCATTAAACGCATCATCCATGTAGGAGGCATAGTAACACATAGTATTACAGCTGGACTTTAAAGTGCCATATCTGGCCATTTGTGTCAGCTGTTCGTCTGCAACAAATTCTTTCATTCCATTATTACTACAGTGAACTCCCTTTGTCCACCGCTTCGAAATGCATGCTTCTGGGATCCTGTTCATTCCTTCTACCACCATCACGCGAAACATGTGAGCACAAGGAATCCCCTTTGACTCGAATTTCATGCAAGAGCAGATTAGCTTCTCCATTGACCTATCATAATCCACCCTCCAACTTATTTCGTGTCCACCATATTTCGAGTAATAATATGTACGATTCCCTCCATCCTCGCTCCAGCCCTCAGAAATTAGAAGTCCTTGCCTGTTCAAATGCTTCCTCACCATGAAGAACACATTCCTTGTAAACACCTCCGCTGCGCTCCCCTCTAATTCGGGCAGGATTGTGGTTAAGACTGGTTTTGTGTTTTCGCTTGTGTGAACTGCTTTGCTCTCGGTATGTCGAAGCCATGCTATTGCCAAATCAAAACTTCTAACGAATTCATATAGTCGCATTTTTTCATTCAAGTACTCGTTCAAAAAAGCATTCATTTTCTCACACCTTTGAGTACTTCTCATACCTGCAAAAAAATGACCGCGTAAATAGGCCTCTGCCCATAACCTTCTCCTACGGTACAATTTCTTCACCCACTCATTCTCTACCACCCCACATTCATTAACCAACCTAGCCCACCGATCCTCAAACTCAAGAGTGCTACACTTTCTCGCCATCAGGTTATAGAACCTGTTATTAAACTCCTCGCAGCGAATATTACTCCGTGCATTTCTATGCAAGTGCCACGAACATAGCCTATGACAAGCATCCGGGAGAAGATTCTTTATAGCTCTTCTCATTGCACTGTCCCCATCTGTCATCACTGCTACTGGCTTTCTACCTTTCATAGCCTCTACAAATGTACTTAGCACCCATTCATATGTTTCAATCCTCTCATCTGATAGCAGTGCACAGCCAAAAACAGTACTGTTCAAATGGTTGTTTACCCCTGCAAGTACAACTAGTGGCTTGCGGTATTTATTTGTTTTGTATGTTGTATCAAACACCAATACATCTCCAAATACACTGAAGTCCGCACGAGATTTAGAATCTGCCCAAAACAACATTGCCAATCTTCCTTCGTTATCTACATGATATTTATAAAAGAACATGTCATCGGCATCCTTCTTCGCTGCCAAGAACCCAAGTGCCCCTTCTGCATCGCCATTAAAAATATCTTTTCTACGTTCCTCGTCCATTCGGTTATACAAATCCTTAATGCAAAATCCCACGTTACTATACCCTCCGGCTTTGATAACAAAATGTTTCATTATCTGGCATATTCTGGCCCCAACCAACTTTAGACTTTTTGCCTGCGCATATTCTGCATCGCTCACTTTTCTATGCGACCTAATGTGTTGCACACTTGCCTCTGATGCCAGCGGGTGATTGTGCTCCATAATGAAACGTGTCACCACATACTTTACCGATTCTATGTCATATTTCACGCGAAAGCAAGCCCCACACCCGGTTCTTGTGATTGGTTTTGCTTCTCTTTTCCGGTCTTCATAATTATACCACTTTTCATTCCTGTAACCTTCACAGCAACATACCCATTTTCTAAATCTTGAAATGCCATCTGCATCTCGTTTGGCATTACTTTTACGAATCCCAAATCCGCTTAGTTTCGCATACAAATTATAGAATTCCCCAGCTTCTTCTTCCGTGTCAAATGTTAATTTCATTACGTCATCCACGCCTATTGCGCCCACCAATTCATCTGCCTCCTCATCTTCGTGTCCTCCTATTGAACCACCGCTTTCTTCAATGAATGTGTCTCGGTCACACTCAGGTTCTTGGTTAAGGTCAAATGACCTTAACCTGCCGCAAACATCCAACGCCATTTGATTAATTCTCTGTTTCCTGCACCATGTCATGAGTTGAGTTTTAAGCGCCCCATCCTGCCCCATAGTTACAACCCCTGTGTGGTTGTTCAATGTTTTTTCTAACCATGGTCGCTTAACATTTTCTTTTCAGCCTCCCCATATGCTTTCGTTTGTAACATAAATACTGCTCGTCTACTAATGGAACAAAACATATATACACGATCATTTCAGTTAACAAACCATACTTTACCTCACAACTTTCACAAAATGCACCCGATAAACATTACTCTCACATTCATATACACAGTTTTTATAAGTGTGGCTGATGCAATTATATCAACCTTTAGCATAAAATACCACTATCGACATGCATTTTCATTAACACCCACAAACTCAACCTCTACTGTGTGTTTCTTTAATTCTTTTCACATAAGCATTCGCAATGCAGTATGGGGGCCATTATCCATGTCCACACGGCCATCCAAATCACTCTGTTTTAAGACTTTAGTCCTGTTACAACGTCTTCTTCACGTCTTCACTCATTTCTGCTTAATTTCCTTTACACAATTTAATACAAATTAGAGGACCAACATTTCTTACGTACGTACACAAAGCTCGGTGCACAAACAAACTACGATAATATCCCGGTTTCGTTTCATCTTTGTTCGAAGACGCAGGGTCTTACACCCCGTATTTCGTATTCCTTATTCCTCTATCATTTCCTCTTACAACAACTGTAGAAATCACCCTACTAGACGTACTTTACTCGTTATTCTAATCCATTTTTCAAAGTTGTGGACAAAAGTACTCACCTTTGATTTCTCTGCTTCTGTTCCACGCCGCTGCAGTCTGTCACCACAGCTTCGGAAGGGCCTTCCTCAGATGTATCTACCGTCACCGCCTGCGCCTGAATTTACGCCAGTAGACACCACCTCTTTACCAAATTTTTGCCTACCATTCCGACCTCGCCACCTGTCTTCAAACACACGCATCACCGCGGGCCCCAACATGGCTCTGTGTTTAGTACCTAATACGCTTCCTCTTCGGTGGCCCCACCATGGCTTTGTTTAGTACCGCTTACGCTTCGTCTTCGGTGTTTCATACAACAGAACCGACACCGCAATTTTTATGCTTTCCGATAAATTATTTTTTTTTCAAGGAAATTGGGTTCTCCTAACTGTGTGATGGACGAAAGCCGTAAAGAGCTGGTCGTTTATAAGACAACCGTTTTAACTACATTTTATCCCATAACCCAACATTTGTATTTAAGGCACGTTGGGTACTCTGTCATTGTAATGGTTGAAAGGCACAAAGAGCTGGTCTTTTACTCACCAACGGGTTTAATTGCATTTCATCCGATAAATCAGTCTGTCTTTATGGCACCTTGGGTATTATGTTGTTGTAATGGAAAAAAGCCAAGGGGAGATGAAACTTTTGAACTGAGACACACGTTTGAATATAATAATGGTCCTCAAAATGGATTTAATCTTTAGTTGTAGTCCAGGAAAGCCGTAAAGAGTTGGCTGTTTATTCAAAAATGCATTTAAATATGATATTCCGTTGTTAAAATGCATTTAAAATGCAATCGCTAACATTTGTATTCAACGAAAATGGGTTATTCCGTTGTTATTATGGACGAAAGAGTTGAAAATTGGGGTTGTTTTAATAAAGTTACGGGTTTATTTTTACTCCTTAGCCCATTATATTTATGTTAATTCCGTTTCACCCCAATGCATTTCCAGCTTGTGCAGTACGCTACATTTCCAATGTCCAAACCGCGGTTATAGGTCATCACTTCCTTTTCTGGAATTATTCCCTTTCGGGTCCGTACTTGTCAGCCTGCAACGTGGAGGCTTCTTTGCCATATTATCTGCTTTCCACACGTATCTTCTCCCTTTGTGAATGCACTACAGAAATTAGGCTTCTTTGCCATATTATCTGCTTTCCACACGTATCTTCCAACTTTGTGAATGCACTACAGGAATTACCTAATCTTTAGAATTAGAATTGGATTCATGACTTACATATTGGATTCTTTGGTACACTCTCTCGAGGTGTGTCTCCCCTATCACAATCTACTTCCATTTGCCAACTCATAACCCTCCTATAAAGCATACACATTCTCTGCACTTTGTCCCAAACACAGTGAGAGAAATCATCTTTGAAAAACAAATGGTCTATAGATTCATCATGCTCACCACAAAGAACAAAAAGAGGGGAAACATTCTGTATACGGCTATATGCCAACTAACCAATCTGTCCTTGGTCAACAGTTTTCCTTGAATAGCCAGCCAAAAAATAAAAGCAAATTTAGGAGTATATCCCTCTGCCCCATACTAGCTTGTACCGTCTCACTTTGATACCAAAAGCAAATATCTTCTCCATTGTAGATTTGACAGTGAAGTCACCAGTAGAAGATGCTAACCAATTGGCATGATCCTCTTTATGCAAGTGTTGTAACATAGAGAAAGGGATAGCATTTTGAACTCCTGCACCTGTAGGCTAAAGCTTCTTCCTTGAGGCCATTTCCAATTATCAGTCCTGATAAGCTTTGCAACCTTACATTTAGTAGTCAACCCCAAGCAATTAAGAAAAGAAATAGGATATTTCTTGTGAAGAGGTCCAAAGGGTTGCCAAGAATCATGCTAGAAATCCCTTCACCAATAGATAGTTCAATGAAAGGTTGGGCAACCTTTCTCCGTACCTAAGAACAAATAAGGCCAATATTCACTTTCCAGAAGTTATACTTTGTTAACATGATGGTATGAATCCAAAACACCCACAACGAGTCTTTTTCCTTGCAAATATTCCATATCAATTTCAGGATCAAGCAAATATTCCAATAAGCAGTGTTTCTTATGCACAAACCCCCTTCCTTCTTTGGGCGACAAATATCAGGCCACTTTACTTTGGCTAGATGGTGATTCTTCAAATTTCTAGACCAAAGAAACGATGCCTTCATGCTATCAATTTTTTTGATAACTGCATTAGGGAGGATAAAAGAACTGAACCAGTAAAAATATCATTAATATTTTTTTTAGCAAGGAAGATGTGGAATTTTAAGAAGCAGGGAGGGGCAGGGGTTTATCAATTAACTTTTAAATAAATTAAATTAATATACAGGTGTTTAAGTTATTCAATAAAATTGACAATGTAAAAGAACATTAAAAGAAGCACATTAAAACTTCATTGTTGGGTTCTTAACACTATAATAAGAATAAAAGATTAAAAAAGAAAATAAATTTTTGCAAAAGTTCCCTAAACATAGTGTTGTTTATTCATTTAAACTTGTTTACCAAAAAGGGTTCTTTTTCTGAAAATTTTGTTTTGGTTATTCTTATTCTGAAATTTTTATCTACTAGATTGTAATTATGATGTAAGTAAATTTAATTGGCTCCTTCATATTTTGATTTATTTAGGGACTTTGATACATATTTGGTTTGTTTAATTAAATTCGCATTTTGACTTCATTTTAAAATCTCAACTATAACTGTTTGAATTCTGAGGAACCACTTTCATCCAAACTCCAAACAATAGGTAGAAAAGGTGCGAAGTTAGACCATCGGCAATTTGATTTTGATTGCTAGACACTATTAAATTTCCAATGGCATCCTACTTTCACTCAAAATCAAAAAAAATTTGTGGTTAAATTTATTTTGGTCAAAATACTAGGGAACAATCTGACACACAACCCAAATGTTGTGGAGCAAAATTATATTTTTCCCTTTATACACTATTCACCATAGTATTATCTTTGATGGAGAACACTCCATGAGTCTGGAAGTACAATTAGCCATCGAAAAGATCAAATGCAAAATTTAGGTGCCGATTTCAAATAATACTGACAGTCAAAAATTCGAAAAAAGTATTCCTAATCACCTTCCTTCCCTTCCCCTCTGCCCTTCTTCCCCATCCAAAAGAAAAACCCTCTCCACAAAGAAATTAAGAAAACAAAAAGGGTCATTTAGTTTCCTTCTTATGTGTT